>NC_044363.1:13983736-14073736 GCF_007364275.1 Archocentrus centrarchus | reverse complement strand
TGCTGCTATACATTATGTTACCTGATTGCGTACAGATATAAAGACCCACCACGCGCGGCCTTGGGTTGACAGCTTGACACTTGAAAACAGGATATTTGTGTTCCCACACTGGAATGCTCATTAGGCTGTGGCTACAGCTGTGTGTGCATGTATGTGCCAACAGCTGGTTCTGTGCTGTGTGTTATCGCATTGTTTGCTCAGTCAACATGGCTATAAACTGCTGATAAATGGTGCTCATGAGATTGGAGAGCACTGATGCTCCTGACAGCTATCTGTTCTGCTCATCTCTCTGTAAACCTGGCAGCAATGTTATGCTTTCAATTTTTCACAATCTTGGCTTATTAACTGAAAAGTCAACTTTAAAGAGGCCTTATTTAATTTTTGTTGCATTCAATTTGTGGGGTGTTTTTAATCAATCCAAAACAAACAGACCACCCCTGAAAACAAAAACAAACTTACCTATAATTCCTTTTATTAGAAGTCCTTTGGTTTGAGATTAAAGACCATTTTCTTTTAGAACTAGTTTATTAAACTATACAAATGTTGTACATTAACAGCACCCCTCCTTGAGCTTTTAATGTATAATAACCACCAAAACAATGCCTTTGCAAAATTGGCCAAGTGATGTGGCTAAAAAGCGCTGGAAAGTCTTTTATGAATTATGGAGTTACTAAGAAACACTTGGATGTTATTATGATGTATACAAATTGCATTATCCTCCTAGGACGAATGGGCCCTCCCTCTTTTCTCCCCTTCTTTCACTTGTAGTTTACATTGTAAGGGTCCATGTGGCTCCCATCGCATGGTAAATAAACCCTTCCCATATTTTCTATACATGCATCATCAAAGGAGATTGAACCACAGTTAATGGGATTGGAGTGGTCGTACAGATTGTTCAAAGGGTGAATAATTTTGGTAATGCTGAAAGGATTTTTGAAGGATAAAAGGAATACCAATGTAAAAAGGTCACTATGTTCTTGTGAGAAATGTAAACATATTTTTTTATCAAAAAATAAAAATAAAAAATGCACACAAGAAAGGAAGGGTAATAAGAAGAAGGGACAAGGGAGGGACGTAACAACACAGAAAACCACTTTTCAAAATAAGAGGAAGTCAAGTGGCAATACAGAGACAGAGGAGAACACAGGAAGCACATGGAAAACTGCTGAGACTATCAACAGTGCCATGGAGGTGCTCACCTGTAAGGATTTTCTGATTGTTTTTTTTTCTTGAGTGATGTAAATTGAAAAAGACATAATATACATAATGTATGCCCATTGTTGACAACTGAAGTGACTTGATGTGGAATCGGATTTCATATTGTCATAACTTCTTGCGTTAGAATTGCGTGAATGCGTTTGTGTATTACATACCTTATCTCTGCATATAGTATTCAAAAGGGACAGATTGTAGTTATCGTCCTTTTTATTCACTTTTTCTTTTCATTGATATCATGGAGTAGAAAGTCTTGGAGTGGATGTCCGCTGGCTAAACCAGCTCCCTTGAAATATTGGACGTCATCCCCAGAGGCTAGGATGTCCAACGATAGTCGATGGCTTCCCAGGTTGTGTGTTAGCTGATTAGCCACTGGTTCATTGGATGGAAAGTTCTTAGCTGCTTTAACATGATCTGTCCTTGGGAATGGGCACACTTCTCTCTCCTGGTATAAAGAGGAGAGCCCTTTTAGTCACTGACTAAAGTCTTTCTGAATCCAGTGTTTTCCTTCCTTTCTCTCACACATACACACACTTATTCTCCCTCTCATATCAGCATTTTGACTCTGAACTTAGTAATAAGACCAGCATGATCTTATGTCAGCTCTCATTTTTGTACCAATTAAAAACCAGTGAACTCTTTTCTGTGCTGACCTCTAATCTCGTCCAAATTTTTCCACCCATTCAGGTTCCACTTCTAAAAACAGTTACCTCCAGTGTTGTCTGTCTTTTTGTTTTTCCTGAATGTCTCACTGACTGTAAGGAATACTGTGGTTTTGGCTTCTATTCAGAGCACATCATAACCTATCATCATTGCTTTTGCAGATCAAGAAAAAAGAAAGAACAAAAATATTATCACTGCTGTCCTATTTCCTCGGCTCCTCACTGAGCTATAAACTGAAGGGAATTTTTTCAGCTTCATGTTTCATAAAATAATACTGCCTCTTTAGAAACCTCTAAAGTTCTTGGACAGGCCATCCACGAATCAATGAATCAACCTCTGAGCGCTGATTTGGCTTTGTCCGCAGCCAGTGGATGGAAAAACTCTAATATGAAAAGCTCTGGCAAAAGAGATGAAATCACGAACCTGTCAGGCAGCCGCTTTCCCGTCAGGCCTTGACTTGTAAGTAATGTTGTCAGGGCTGGTAGACGGTTTTGTCTGTTAAAAGCTGGAAGCAAGCAAACATAAGAAAACAGATATTGGTTTGATTGCTAAATTAGAGCACCTTTAACACCGAAATTTTAGTTCTCAAGGAAATGAGACTTTGGATGAATAAATAAGATCTACATCAAGATGAGAAGCGGAGACATTAGAGTGGAAGAACTAAAACATCCATAGCCTTTCCTCTGGCATGCATGTTAAAAGACTGTAATTCAGTGTTTTCGTTTAAGGTTTGGTTGACCTTATTTTGAGTGCCTAAATCTAATTTTCCAGACTTTGCAAAGACAAAAAGAAACATTAACATAGTGCACTTGTTTGGACAAAAAAAGACTTGTTTCCAAAAATAGCTACATGGATGTCTTGGCTTTTTGTAGGGGAGGTCTTGGATGAATATTATGAAAACAAGAGTCCAATGTAGGACTGGGTCTTCCAAAATATTGTGAACAGGGAGGGAACGCCAAGAAACATGTAGATTGTAACTGATAGTGGTTTAAAAGCTTGAAAAGGCCAATTTTTTAGACTGAATTCCTCTTTAGCAAAAACAATAGTACTGTTTTAGAACTTAGTTTCCCTTAGTTTTTCTTGAAGGTTATCAGGATGAAAGCTGTAATTGTCATAAACCAAGGTAACAGACTTATTGAAATGTTGAGCTGGTAGAGCCACTAAATGAAAAAGTAAAATGATACTCAAAGGTTTTATTGTGCAACTTAAGAGGAAACTGATGGGCATGCCATTTTTGTTTAGGAATTTGACTTACAATTCACAACCTCAGGGTGGTGATAGCAGAAGAGTTAGGGGTTTATCAAAGGTATTCACTGTATGGTAGTCTAGAAAACCCATAGGCTATCCCTTAACAACTTAGCCTTGAGGACTAATGTCCAGTATTTTGGGGCTTCCAGTTTAGCCAACAGGTATCTGGACCAAGACTTCCTGTTCTGTGTTCTGATCATTGTTTCTGAATATAGATACATTTTAATTAGCTGATAAATAACTGAATCATCATTAACTGATAGCCAGGCAAATGCGCTCCTTTTTTTTTTTTATCTGCATGTGGACTAGTTACCTGCATGCAGCCAAAGCTTGCTGAAGCGTCACTGGTCACTGCTACTTGGACCAAAAACAGCCTACAAATTAAAACCAGAAAGTTATGCAGACATCTGTACATAGAGATTAATAATATGAAGATCGCATATATCTTTAAAAATCCAAGACCTTATTTCCTCTTTAATAAGTCTCCATTCCAACCCCGATCTTTTCACATATAGGAAGGTGTTTAGCTGTTAGTAAGAGCTGGAATAACGAATCTTACTCTAGATTCCAAGATAGTCTCCAGGAAGCAACGTAATAGTAGCAAAGAATCTCATCAGTTCACATGCAGGGCAGGTTTTAGGAGTTGGCAAATTTGCAAGTTGGCAGTTTTAATTTTCTCATGAGGTGTTCAAGATGTTTCGGAACACATTGCACAAAGGCACAACAATCGGCTTCAACTGAACGGTGGAATTAGAAGGCATCAGCAAATAGCAGCTGCAGAATAGGTTTTAAGTAATGCTACACTGATGTGGCTTTGAACTGCAAGTCATGCAAGATATCTAATTATACCTAATAAAGCCAGACTGATTCACGTCACAGCTAAAATGAGCAACACATTGAAAAGAAATTCTGAAGACAATGTGTCGGAGCTGCGCTCTGGAGAATTTCCTCCCGTGAGGAAACTAGCTGCATGTGTGCTGCACACTTAGTAATAACTTTCCTGACTTTAACCCAGAGTTGTTTATTGTTTGAAATTTCATAAAGCAAGGGAACACACTGAATCAGATTTTCATAATGAAAGCTCATTCCCGAGTAAGTAATCTGAGCCTTTAATCTTCTATTTCAAGGATCTGCAGCCTCAGGATCAGTCACAGTGGTAGTGACAGCTCCTGATAGCCTTTGACCTAGCAAGCATAAAGCAGACAAGTTTTAAGTTTTCCAGCGCTATAATGGTACATCTATCAAATGTTTAAACTATTCGCTGCGGGGGAGAATTTACTTTGGGAATTCTTAGGTCTGCAACTATTCAGATAAGTTGCCAAGTTGTTAATGAACAACCTCTGCTGAAAGAATCCTTTATAGTTCCTTAATATGTGTAAGATGTAGCAGGAAAGAAATATTTGAGGTGTGTCAGGTTGTTTTCTGTCCCCAAATGTAGAGGGCAACGTCCACAGTGTGGTATTGCAAACACACATTCATCTCTCCACAACACGAGTATTACGAGGACACACAAACAAACTGCAGAGGACCTGCACTGTCACAGGAGTAGAGTTTTGTATATGAGAGTAGATAGAGCAGTCTCTGAGGTCAACAGTGTTTTTATTGTGGTGGCTGGTAACATTAACAGCTACTCATGTCTAAACAATAGCTTCACAGGCAGGTGTTTCTCTAGGTGTGGAAACACAAACACAGGATTGGCAGCACTGCATTTTTACCGCAAAGTATTCAGTTGGTATTTGAGATATTTTTAATTATTTAAATAACTGGTGAGGCATTACAGTAAGGGACACAAAAACATGCTTAGTTTATTACTGATACGTTTTAAGTAATTCCAAAGTAACTGCAGAACAGCTGTTAACGTTGCACTTGCGAGGACAAAAACATTAGAAAATAAGGACATAAGAATAACAACTAAGATCAATGCTTCATTATTAGAGGGAATACAAAAAGTAACCAGTACTGGGGTAATTGTGTAATTAATGAGTAGTTACTGTTTTGTGACATTAAGGGTTTGGAATACGGGTAATCAGGAGTGACTCAGTCAGAAAGTCTAGATCAGTTTACTAATGTTTTTAATACAGTTTACTTTAAAAGAAAGCTCACATTATGTCAGCCTTAAACTGACTACCTTCACATTACAGAATCCAGTATAAAGTGGCATTGTTTGTTTTTAAAGCCTTAAACGGTCTTGCACCTGCGACTCAGACATGCATCATCTGTGACTGTCTTCAAATCAAAGCTGAAGGAAGACTTTGACTTTTTAGTCAATCTTTTGGAAGTGGATGAAACTGTGGTTGGTGGACAGGTTGTGTTACTTTATGTAAATAGTGTGACTATATGTAGTGTGAATTTTTTTTTTTTTACTGTTTTATTATTATTGTTGTTTGTCTTATTGCAAAGCACTTTGGTTTTAAATATGCAGTGCTTAAAAAATGATCAGATCACCTGTCATTAAAAAAAAAAGAAAGAAAACAGATATTTTAGAAATCTGTGACAAACTGAAGTCACATCTTTATACTCAAATTTGAGCCAGCACACTGGACATCTCTGAGAAGCGAGACATTATTAAACATAACATTCAACCACTAAAAATATATTTTTTTTTGTTCAGGAATGCAGGTAAATTATTATTATTATTATTATTATTATTATTATTATTATTATTATTATTATTATTATTATTATTATTATTATTATTATTATGCTTTAACATTTTTCTGCTTTTTTTGTAAAACAGTAAATTTGAAAATCTATAGCAACAATAATTATATTTTAGCAAAAAAAAAAGGGGGCTACTCGGAGGAAACTCACGCAGAACATGCAAACTCCACACTAATAATCACACTAATATTGGAATTTATGACTGTTTTTCTGTAAATAATAACCACAGTTCTGAATGACTCATTAATATCAGGTTGTTGCTAATTTGTTCTTCTGGGGATAAGCATATTTTTGGGTTTGCTAAGTGTTACCTAACCTTAAAGAATTTTGATTAAAATTGTCATGGAAACTATTTTAGATCCTTTTTTTCTCTCAACTGTCACCAATGTTGAGAATTAGGGATATATGAGAAGAAAATGCAGTATTCAGCTTTTATTGTCTTTTAACAATAAACCCAAAACAGGATTTTATTCTATGTTTTAAAAAATAACCCTTCACGCATTCAAAGCAGCTGCTTTCCTTGCTTTTTCCTTCCTGTGTGGCCGCCTGGTCATCACCATAGAAAAGAGGTCAGCTACAATTTGTGTCATCATAGTAACATTTATAAAGACCCCTCTGGAATTATACATGCTCAGCACCTCCACATAAAACACATTTTAACATGACACACTTGCCCACACATACTGGACTTGCCCACCCAGAAGCATCTTCAGGACCCACACTGGTTCCCATAGTGACATTTTTTTCCCCCAAACTTACTGTGTATTATTTGGTCTAGCAGCTGCCTCTAATTAGCCATATTGTGTACACTTTTAACATTTTGTTCACTTTGATTTTCCCAAGTATGATTCACAATGGGACTGTCCAGTAGTATAACATTTAATCTTTAATATAGTCTTAACTGGATAAAACAGACATGTAAAGTAGTTCTTTGGAAGAACTATAGCTAAACAATTTAGGGTTATTTCAGGTAAAAGTATTCATGATGGCTACAAATGATCTCCAGCTGTTTGTCTGATTCATACTGGTTGTCCCTACAACAATTACGCACAGTTTCAGCTGGTAGTTCTTCCCACATCAGGGATTGTGTGTGCAAATATCTAAACAGACTGTGTGAATGACAAGGTGATTATGGGTCCAAATGGACCAATATACACAAACTGTTCAGAGAATGTACGGAATGGAATGGAAATTTTCTTTATACACCACATCTTATTGCACAATGTTCATCATAAATTACCATGTAGAAGTTGAGGAGAAAAGGAGGGTTTAAATTTGCTTTTGAAACACTGGACCTCTAGTCAGCAGGCAG
Organism: Archocentrus centrarchus; assembly: GCF_007364275.1. NCBI lineage: Eukaryota > Metazoa > Chordata > Actinopteri > Cichliformes > Cichlidae > Archocentrus > Archocentrus centrarchus. The sequence continues at coordinate 14,066,637 of NC_044363.1, read as the reverse complement.
CTTGTTCCAGAGAGCAGGACTTCAGTAATTGAAAGCTACCTCACCGTACTTGGATCTAATTCTGGGTATAGCTGAAAAAAAAAAAAAAAAAAAAAAAAATACCCACTTGATGACCTGAGTGGCCGGGTTAGATTTTAAGCAGTGAGTTAGTCAGAGAAATGCTAAGGGGCCAAGCCATTAAGTGCTTTACAGACTATTAAAAGGATTTTGAAGGTAATTCTAAATCAGGAACCAGTGAAGTGACTTCAGCAGTGAAGTAATAAGTTAAAATTTCTAAGGACATGTGAGAACTCTGCCTGCTTGACATGCAATAGTCCACAGAGGGGAAAAGATTCACAGCTTTGTCTGCATTAGTTTGTGTAGTTAGGAAATACCGTGTGACCACTACCAATGATAATCCACATTTTTATTTATTATAAACATGGGGTAAAGGAGGTAAAGCAGGTCACCTGTGTCCCGTTTCCACTTGTACCTACTCAGCGTAGCTGGACTTAACTTAGCATGGTTTGTAGGCTTTTCCATTAGGTCCGGGTAACAGGTACTTTTTTAGTACCCACTCAGCCGGGATTCCAAGTGATCCGAGGTGATCCGAAAATGTGACGTCGAAGAACAGCATGCCACTGATTGGCCAGGGAGTGTCGTCACTAGCTGGGTCATGAGAGCGACCCCTTCACCAGAATCAACTGCGCCATTTTTAACACCTGACAGCAAGAAACTGGAGGCTCGCAAACCACCAGAAGGCTCAGTCGAATGCCCAGACCGACAGTTTGCAGCGGTAATTTTGCAACAAGAGAGCCATCTGAAATGCACACACAGCATACATATTTTAATACTTAGCAATGATAACCTTCATCCATTAAAACATTGTATGAGGGACTTATGCATTATGACAACAGTAAACTGGCATTAGCTACTGTTAGCTTGCTTCTATCTTATCCATTGTTGTGTTGTGTTTTGAGTTGCATACAAATTACGTCAAGAGACTACTGCTCACGTTGCTATATCGACTCCACCCACATTGAGGTGCTGCTCAATTTTAATGGAAACAAAACAAGACCGTGCAGAGTCATGTCGAGTTAAGCAGTGCTGAGTAGGTACTAGTGGAAAAGAGGCACTAATGATTGGAAGGTTGGTGGTTTGATTCCTGGCTGCTCCACACTGCATGCCAAAGTATCCTTGGGCAAGATACTGATCCCCAAGTTGCTCCCTGATGCAACCATCAGAGTATGAATGTGTGTGAATGTTAGATAGAAAGCACTTAGCCATAGAAAGAAGTGCTTGTGTAAATGTGTGTGAATGAAGGATGTCGAATAAAAGCACTTTGAGTTCTCAAAGTAGAGTAGAAAAGCACTATAGATGAACCAGTCCATTTACCATATGTGGAAATCTCCCTACTGATCAGAAAATGCTTTCCTGTATCCTCGGCTCTATTATTCTCGGACTTTCATAGCCATCATAACTCTAAAAGAATTCCACCTCTGCGCTTGGATTTTACCTCTCAGGCATTTACTGTAAGCATTTCTGTCACCATGTGCACGCAGGTGACTGAGACCAACTGGAAAGTCCTGACCTCTTTCTTTTCTTTGCCTCTGTCATTTTTCTGTTCTTTTCCTCTTTCTCCATTCTTGGAAAGCTGATGAGGAAACAGAAACTTAACCCTTGTAACCAAAGCAAGCAGCACCACTAACTTAGATAAGCAGCTCATATACCCATAGACTTGCATTACAATAGGCCCTGCATCTTTATCATAACCAATCTTAACAGCTTTTTTTTAGCTAAACACTAACATTCTCAATTGTGTTAGGAGCAAGGAAGTTAAAAAAGAAAAGACATACAGCCAGAAGATCAGCAGGCAGGTCCGCCCTGCTTTTGTATGTCTTTAAACTTTATTTAAACTGGAGGTACTCCAAAACAGCAAAGCTGACAAAGAAAGGTCATAGTTCCACACGCTAAAGCTGGGAGTGGTATTCTGTGTTCTCACTGTGGGGTCGTCTACACTGTCACGAATATTGGCACAAGCAGACGTGCATGAATTCATACATCCAAAGGTACAGAGATGCATGCGTAAATTTGCATTGCAGGTGGAAGGTAAAGGATTGATCAGGAAATATGCCGAAGTCTTACAAAACATAAACTTAAAAATAAAAAAAAAATAAAAAAAACAGATAAATTATCCAAACACACACAGGGGAAACAAACAAAAGCAAAAGGAAGTAACTGCCTGCTACTAATGCCATTAATGCCTGTAAGCAGAAGCAGGCTGTCTTCTAGATTGAATTCAACCAATTCAAAGGGGAAAAGGCAGCTACAGCCCCTTATTGAAGTCTTTCCAATGTATAAATCCAGAGTGTTTACAGTGATTTACAGCTCCAAATGAAAACTTTGACTTAACAGCGGAAGATGGGCTTGTTTTATTGTGTATTTATCTGCTTTTATTGCTCAGATATATCAAATCAGACTGGGTAAAGTTTCTCTGAACTTGTGTGCTGTCTTTTGTTAAAATCATGTTCGTACATGGTTACCTTTAATTTGTCTTGATTTGGAGGAAGTAATCCAGTTTCTAAGTGGCTCTAGTTGTGGCTGGATATCTTTTCGCACCAGGAAACCCAGCAATAAAACACAGCGAGATATCCAACCATCCTATACCTGCTTTTATCCTGGAAAGATTGTGGGCAGCTGGAATCTATTGTGGGTGCCAGCAGGGTACATAGTAGGGCCAACACAGAGAGACAACCAGATGCACTCATGGCCAAATTCAAAGGCAGAGGAAGCCAGAGAACCTGGAGAAATCGCACATATGGCACTCCAGGGAATATTGGCAAAACACAGCCAACCATGAACATAGGACCTCCTTGCTGTGAGGCAATGACTGCCCTGTGCATTGCTAGCCACTGCACCACCTGTAGCAACATCTTTTGAAGTGATTTCACACATGCTGTGCATCTCTGAAACGTTCTTGACATTACTTGATGTATATGAGACCGCAAACGTCCAATGCAGTTTGACTGGACCTTACTCAGTCTTTAGCAGATCAGCTCCCTAATTCAGAGTCCCTAATAAGAATAGAGAAGGGAACTGACTGAATTTGCAGCGAGTGGAAATTGTTGAGTCCTGCCACCTGCATGTTCAGCTGTCTGCCCAATGAGTATTTCCAGTAGTGAGGAACACATCTGATACAGACTGCAGGACAGCTTTGGACAATGTCTTGAAAGTGTTTGACACTGTCCAAAGTTCATGAATACAGTAGGACTGCACTGGGATATTCAACAATTCAGATACTTGTTTGTTGGCTAGAGATATAGTTTTTTTATTTTTCTAAATACCCAATAGTGATCACATTTTTGTAGTTCACTCGCCAACTTTGTCACATGATTTAGTAACTTTCCACAGCCTTTTATGACTTTTTCGGAAAAAGCCAAGCAAATCTTTGAAATGTTTCTTGATCGTTAATACAGATCATGACATGGTACTCAGGACGGACCGGAATGGATTCATGTGTAATGTCTGCATATAAAGCCATTCATACTTGTGTCACATGCATCTGTGTACTTTTAATTTGTCTTTTAAAGCTCTGCATTAATCTCACAAAGACAGACTTGTTTGTTGGTTGCGATTAAAAATCAAGATTTTTCAGGACCGCCCTCATTATTTATAAAGCTGCCCTTTTGACTGCAATCAGGGCAGCTTTTTGTGTTTGAGCTATCGGCTAAATACACACTCATTAAAGGCAAACGAGCAGAAATCAAACTTCAAAGAGAGCAAATTCAGAGAGACGTCACAGTCAAGCAAAGGTTGCTGTAAATTGGAGTTTATGGCAACAGCGTGATTGAAATTTAATGGAGAAGAAATTTAGGTAAAGCCATCTGATTCATTAATCTGATAATGCCCTTTACGTGGTATTTGCTGCTCATTTCAGTGCTTCACGCTGGGTGACAAGGTCAAGAAAATAGCACCAAAAATGTGGTGTGAAATGGCAATATTTCCCTGTCACAGGGCATGAGTCACAGTCTTGTTGTTTGAACTCTTTCCCTTTTAATTCATGTCATCAAAAAAGTGTTTTGAAGAATATGGTCCTGACCTTGACAGAGCCAGCTCATCTTTACATTTAAAGGCACCTGCTGCTGCTGCTGTCTTGGGGGAAATTTGGAAAGACCAAACACTGACTCCCAAATGACTGGCATGTTACAGAAAAACAAGCAAGTCACAGAGAAGGGGAAGTGGAGGTAGTTTAGAAGTTGAGGATCAGATTTAGTGGTTTTTAATCACTTCCATGCCAGAGTTTGGACTTCTTCGTGTTTTCTGATAAACAGTGAATTAAGTCCTTTTAGTCACAGTGCCAATAAAAGGACAAAAGAAGATAGCTGCCCTCCCAGAGCTTTTCTTTTTCTTGTTTATTTCCCCTTCCCCCCCGTTGTCACCATGGGTTTCCTCATAGGGGGTTTCTGTATCATTTTCTTTCTTTCCATAGTGTTCTAGGGTCTTTAAGATAGCGTTGTAATTTAGAGTGAATTATTCCATCACCAATAGTCAGGATTATAAAGTAGGAACATGAACATTTTTTAATTTGTCTTCTTTTAAAATATTGGCGTCTGTCCATGACTCCCCTGGGTTGGTTACCCTCCTGAAGGAAACTGATGTTGGCGTATGAGGCCAGGCAGGGACTCATGTGGTTGCATGAACCCATGTTAAAAAGAAGTGTGGTTTCTGCTCCCCAATGCTCTAATGATTGTGTCTTTGGCTCAAGATTTCAAAATACTCCCTTGGAAGCTGTTTTGTATTTGTGCTGCGCTCTGGCAGGCCTCATGTGGGGGAGTGTCGGCCTTTTCTCTCCAGACAAAAACTTGGCCCACACAGCGGGGTGAGGTAGAAACTTGCAGTTTACTTCACTGTTCCTAATCAAAGTGGCCTATATTTTTATTTCCCCCTGTAAATACCATTTGTACATTATTGGCAATCCTCAGCAAAAAGTGCCTGGTCCTTACCGTGATGGATTGCTGAGGGAAAAAAATTGTTGGTTATTAAACGTGTAACGGCAAAGAACCGGATAACGTAACTGAATAAATCAGTGACGGCACCACCCTGGCCGGCTGCCAGATACAGCAGATACTGAAGCACAGAAGGGATGTTAGAGTGCGGAAAAAAAAAAAAAGTGTGCACACAGGCTGCACATAGACACACATGCCTTTACATGAAAAACCCCATCAAATCTATATCACAAATGTACAGCGATTGATTCCCGCCCACGCACAAATATGACTTTCCTCAAGAAGGTGAAAGGAAAAACTACATTCACTGCAGGTTTTAATGATTGCTTTAGGCCATTTTTTTTTTAACAATGGAAAATGAGTACAAATGTATGACTGTAGATGAAGAGTCAGGCTCTCTTGCCAAAAACTCATCTTTACAGTCAGCAGGCTGTTGTTTAAGTGCAAAAGTCATAAATCATCACGCCTACCTTCTACAATACTCCAGTGTTTATGACTGTGTAGACCTTTTCTAAATTAGTTCAGCATGTATTTTCCTGAAGGTGTCAGTACTTCCAGAAACATACTCGCTAATCACAGTTCTTCAATATGAAAAGCTGTTAAACCTACAATATGTTGCCTGTTTGTCACAACATTTACAGATGTCCGTTAGCTTTGTTTTGGATTTTGTATGCTTTGCTGACTTCTGTTTCAGTTTACATTATTCATTCAGTGTGGTACTGTGTTCTTGTTTAACTGTTTCTAGTTAAGAAGAAGACTTATTCTGTTTTCACTGCATAAACTAATCAGTGGAAAGTGATATATCCATTACTTGCAGTTTACCCAACAGCTGTGGTTGCACTTGCTAGAAGCAGTTTCCATGAGGAAGAAACAGGTTCTACAGCTGTGATAAGCTCTGGCCTTTTTTGTCTTGGCTTTTATCCTAGCAGTGGAAACTGCTTTCTATATAGCTAGCCAGCTTTTTGGGAAGATCTCCTACTGTATCTTAATACTGCCAAGACAAATGAAGATATGTGGGTGTTTCAGAGATCTGGATACAGGCTACACCAAGAGATAATAAAAAAGAGACTTGGAAGTACCAAGGATGAATGCCAGAAAAGTATGGAAGATGTCTTCTCTGTGTATTTGTGAATTATAAAAATTGAAAACCTAAATTTGTAATAACTATATGTGTAGTCTAGGATTAGATTAAAATAGACCAGCCTTTAATGTCTCCCTTACAATAAATTTGTCTTGGTTTTACTTGGTTTTTCTTGGTTTTGCTTCCCAGAATATATACATTTTAACCAGGTTCATTGTGTTGGGACCAATAAATCTGTTGAGCTTGCCAAGCATTTTGAATGTTCATCAGTTAAATATAAGCTCATGTACACTACCACTCAAAAGTTTGGGTTTACCATCCAGGGTTTATTTTATTATTTATTTATTCATTTCATTTTTAAAAAGGCACATTAGTTTTTATCTAATTTAAAATGATTGTTTTGAATATCAATATAATGATTACGGATCATTCATTCATTAATCATTATAAATTAGAGCCTAATTGATGTATCAGCTGATAGTAGCTATTTTCCAATATATCAATATCAGCGTTTATAATTGCCATGACTTTTAACAGTAAAATGAGTTTATGTTTTAAAGCCTTGTTTTATTATCTTAGAAGGTTTATAAATAACTACACATAACACATATTACAGAAATCTGTTTTCATTCCAAAATATGTCTCCTAATTGTATCACTACAGCAGAAAACACTGATCAGAAAAGCAGTACATTTGGCCAGGTTAAAGTCTTATACTATTATAAGACTTTAATTTACATTTATAATTGCATTTATTTCATTTACATTAATATTTAATATGTGTGTAACAGTTTCCTACATTTGGACAAGTTCCTAATGTTCATATTCTACAAGCACAGGTGCAGCAAAACAGCACGCCCCTGTTTCTTTACTCATGAATGGCTCCAAATTTGACATACATTTTTTTTAACCAACACATTAAAGTTTAATGAAAGACATTTTTAAATTTAAATTATTACCTTTTTTCTGTACTTTTGTTACTGGTCCTCCTTCTGCCTAAAGACACAGATCAGTGTGTTGATAATTTACAGGCTAGGTTGTAACTCAACATGAGGAAGCCGGTTCCACAGTGTTGCACACTCAATGTGTTTTATTTAACTCCTGCAGTTGTTCCCGGCTGCCTTGTTTGGATGAAGTGATTTATGAGGAGTGCCACTCTGAGTGAGGCCTCAGACAAGACAGAGAGCGGGGTGAAATAATGTCTGTTTCATCGCAAAGCTGAGAAAGTACAGGAAAATCCAACCAACTCTCTCTTTCCCTCTGTGTTTGCTGTTCATCTTGCAACGCACACACACTCTTGGATCAAGACCTCTGGCCTGCTGGATTTGAGTTACGTGGTTGCCTTCTCCTCTTCCTAATCCCCTAAAATGAGAGTTGTGGACTGCCAAAGAACTCGCAGACACACACAAATACACACACAGAGAGACACACATACACACTGAAACACAGAATTGTAGCTTCGGTTCCAAGTGCCCCTCTGAGATATTCTTTTCAGGGTTTGGTGTCCCACCGAGGGCCAAACACACACACACGCGCGCGCGTGCACACACCATCACTCAATTGCACATACACATCAAGGGCAGGCCACACACACACAGACACATACACACATAATACAGATGTACATGCGCACACACACACAAACTCTCACACAGGGGAGGAAACAGTGAAGCATTGTTTGCTATTTCCTGAGAGAGCCAACATCAGGATCACAGGAGCTCTGTCAGCCTCTGTCTGAAGCCCAGTCATCCAGTTGAGTATGGACAACCATGAGCAATGTAACCATGTATTCTGGCTAAGCAGGGATAAAAAGTGCATAGATCACTCATAAATATGTGTGTTTGTATGCATGATTTTCCGCTTGTTGCAGTGAGGATCGGTTCCAACAGCAGACCAATAGGGAGTATCCCAGTTTCACTCTTGTGTCTGGAGAATAGTAGTTAGCCAATTATTCAAGTTCAGGTTCAATAATAAAATAACTTTTTGACAGTCTGGAACATTATTTTCTTTCTTTTTTTCCCCCTTGTTTAGGTTTTAGCAGTCTGCTGCTGCACCACAAAACTGTCAAGAAAAAAATATTTGTTGGATGTGCAAAGATGTTCAGGCACAGATTAGTTACATAACTTGTGCTTTGTTACATTTAAGAGAAATGTTTGGTTGCACCATTTCAATACATGCGTCAACACAGTATGAATCTTGACCGTTACCAGAAATAATCATCTACATACACTATATTGCCAAAAGTATTTGCTCGTCTGCCTTCACACACATATGAACATGAGTGACATCCCATTCTTAATCCATAGGGTTTAATATGATGTTGACCCACCTTTAACCTCTTGAGACCCTGCGTCCACATATGGAGGCATTACATTTTGGCTTTGCTGCACCTTATGCTTCATTGTGTTCAATAGTATTTTATACTTTGTTAAGTCATGTTGTTTTTGTTGTGTTATGCTATGCTAAGTAATCCCAGTGTCCACATCTGAGGACATCATGTAACAACCATACAACTTCCTGTTCAGAGAGGAAGCTTAGTATATGAACATATCAGGTCCATCTAATCACAAATATCTAGGAGAAATTGAAAATGCATCGCAAACAGGAGCTCAGGTCTCAGGAAGTTAACAGCTTCAACTCTTCTGGGAAGGCTTTCCACAAGGTTTAGCAGTATTTATGGGAATTTTTGACCATTCTTCCAGAAGCACATTTGTGAGGTCAGGCACTGATGTTGGACGAGAAGGCCTGGCTCACAGTCTACGCTCCATTTCATCCCAAAGGTGTTCTATTGGGTTGAGGTCAGGACTCTGCAGACCAGTTAAGTGCTTCCACACCAAACTCACTCATCCATGTCTTTATGGACCAGCTTTGTGCGCTGGTGTGCAGCCATGTTGGAACAGGAAGGGGCCATCCCCAAACTGTTCCCACAAAGTTGGGAGCATGAAATTGTCCAGAATATCTTGGTATGCTGAAGCATTAAGAGTTCCTTTCATTGGAACTAAGGGGCTGAGCCCAACTGCTGAAAAACAACCCCACACTATAATCCTCCCTGCACCAAACTTTACACTTGCCACAATGCAATCAGAGAAGTATTGTTCTCCTGGCAACAACCAAACTCAGACTCGTCCATCAGATTGCCAAATCGAGAAACATTTGTCACTCCAGAGAACACGTCTCCACTGCTCTAGAGTCCAGTGGTGGTGTGCTTTACAACACTGCATCTGACATTTTGCATTGTGCTTGGTGATGTAGGGCTGGGATGTGGCCTGAGCTGCTCGGCCATGGAAACCCATCCCACGAAGCTCCCTGCACACTGTTCTTGAGCTGATCTGAAGGTCATATGAAGTGTGGAGATCTGTAGCGATTTAATCTGTAGAAAGTTGGTGACCTCTGCACACGATGCGCTTCAGCATCAGCTGTCCCTGCTCTGTGATTTTACATGGCCTACCACTTCATGGCTGAGTTGCTGTCATTCCCAGTCGCTTCCACTTTGTTATAATACCACTAACAGCTGACTGTGGAATATTTAGTAGTGAGAAAATTTCATGACTGGACTTGTGGTGGCATCCTATCACGGTACCATGCTGGAATTCACTGAGTTCTTGAGAGTTTTCAGCTAATAGTTCTTTGGGAATCACCTTGTTGCTGCAAAAATCCTATTTTATGCCTGTCAAACTGTTATCTTTGGTGTGTTCACAGAAATAAGAAATATGCTATTGCAATAGGCAGTAACAAAGTTCCTAAAGATACAATTTACAATGGATTCTTTGCTAAGTTGTCTGTTATGTGTAGACACAACACTGCTTAATCCCTTGAGTTAGGTGCCTTTTTAATTCTTGAATGAATGAGTCACAGGTCAATGTAAAGTGACTTAACAAACTAAAACTCATTCCTCTGAAAGACTGGACCAAGAATAAGTGAAAAAGCAGCCAAAGCCAAAAACTTTGAAAGACCTTCAGAAAGCCTGGAGAATTGTTGCACAAGACCACTTCAAACAAATACAAGAAAGTCTGGCTTTATGAGAAAGAAACAAGGGGTGGCTCAAGACTTTTGCACAGTACTGGAAATTCCAGTGTATTCCATTCATTTGATGCCAAATTAGTTATATTTAGTGTCTTGGACTAAGCTAATTAACAATTCAACAAAACCAAACTTGCCCTTTTACCAGGGAAACAAGCAGCAGTTACCTAAAAAAAAAATTTCTTCTGATCACTTTAGCAAAGGAAAATGAGTTTTTTAAATTGCCGCATTAAACATCTGTAAAGTCAGTTTTGATATGGTTTTGATGTACTAAGTGTGTGACTTTGACAGTGGAAACCACAGTTCATGTTATGTCTGATAACAACAGTTAAAGCTGGTTTGTTTTAACTGTGACTGTAATTGTTTTCTAACTTTAGCTGCCAAAATGTAATCACCATTGAAGCACAGGGTCCAAACCATTAAGAGCAAGTTTTGGAAATTGTGGGAAGACAATGATAATCAACCTATTTTTCTGTTTTTCTGCAAACTTTTGCCAAAGAGTTTGGCCAGATGTTTCACCTCCAAGAGTTTTTAACAAGGGGTGCATTACATCACTGTGAGGCCCGTTTTCCATGAATGGGTAAAAAATTAGATTTTTATGAACCGGATTTATTAAAATTCAGCATCATCATATTTTTAAAGTGTTGCTGAGATGAATGGATAGGTTGTGACGCAACCTCTGTCAGGGGTCTTTCCAATAAAAATAACATTTTCAGACTCTTTTATTTTGATATCTGAGCCAACATTATACAGACATAGTTGACCAAGTTTAACACAGTTGCAAGTTGCAGGAGATTTTTGCATGTTGCAAATGTTTTTAGCTTTTGTTAGTTTGAATTTGGCTTGCTGAAGGGGCCCGGTGGACTCATTGCTTAGGAGCCAAGGGAAGGACAAATGATTGATGTCAACACGCTGAGAAAATACTTTGCTCAGGGGACAAGTGTAGCTCGACCAAAATTTAACATTGTTTATCCAAAATATATCATATGCCTTTAGAGAAGATTAAAGTATGTTTTCATAAAAGAATAGCAGCAGAACAGCAAAGCAGATTAATATTAGAAATCCTCTTTAGACCATTGTTTAGGAGTTAAACAGTAACTCCTGCAACAATGGTCAGACAGTAATTAAGTCTTTCTCAGAAGGCATTTCTGCAAATTACAAAGAAGACATGCAGTTTTACGATTCATTCATGAGCCGTGGCTAATCTCTTGCCAGTATATTGATTTGTTCATGTCGACTCACTGGGGTGTAACTTATTCCTGAAATGATGGCTTATAAAGGGAGTTTTGCAATTTGGCGGTTTGGCAAAGAGGATTCAGGATCTGGCTGATAAACTGCTGTCAGAGGAGCACTCAGGATGGATGGGAGGAGGCTCCTCATTGAAATGTTCATGGTTAAAAACCTGTGGAGCAGTTTCAGATGTGTTGTAGTGATGTAGAGGTCGATTCCTCGATCTCTGGAGGCCTGTTTGTCCACACTGGCTTACGGGGAGGGGATCACGTTTCTAACAGCTTTACTAAATCAAAAGTACTTTGAGATCAAGAAATAACTGATATAATCACTTAAATATTATTTCAGTTTTATGGCTTCAAAATAAATAAATGAAAGACAAACTGCCTGCTAACAGAGCTGAAGAATTTGGTTTACAAGGACTTGTACGATCAGAAAATTAGATTAAGTGTTTAGGGAAAGATCCTGCAAGGGGACCAAACTTGGAAAGAAAGGTCATGTGGTGGTTAGCTCTGTGGTGGTGCTGACTCCCAGCTGAAGCCAGACACCAGCCAGACTGTGCATTGTAGCCGTGAGAGTCACTGCAGGAAGAGTCTAAATAAATGTGACAAAATGAGTTTCTCCAAGCCCTCTCTCAGTGGGGCCTGGAAGTTAATGGGCTTTTAGACCAGAGGGACCTTTAGCTTAACTGGGCAGCATGGATCTAGACTTGGCAGTGTAAATTTGTCAGTTGGTCATTCCACTATTGGTCAGTTTGATTTTGACTCATGTATCTGTACAATTTTGTACAGACATTCGGAGTCCACAGAGGATCAATCCCCATCACTTTGGTATTGCACTGAGTAGCCAACAAAGGTCAAAGATCTTATTCCACACTACTGCCCCAAACCCTTGTAGACATTACTCTACTGTATAGGGATCAGTCAGGTTGAACATTTTTACTGTACTCTGTAGAGATTAAAGCACCCTAAAGCTGGGAATAAACCCACCTTATTGGCGAGTCTGCTAAATTCGTCATCAGATGGTGAGCCTGGGGGGCCATGCAGATGTCCGGCTGTTTTCGGTGAGCTTGAGTCCATGGAGAATTTACAGTACACTGCACCAACTACACATGCGCCCCCAGCAGTGGACTTAAAGTGGACTTCAAAGAAATAGAAATAGAAAGCTTTTACTGTCGTCAGACAAAAGTACAACAGGAACAACTATTCAGCTGTCAGGTCTCCAGCTGTCTGTGCCTGCAGTAGAGTATAATCAGAGTCTAAGGCTCCCTGAATTGGGTAACTCACATAGGGTCAGTAGAAAGTGATCACAAATTAAGAAAAGCACATAGAAGAAAAGTTGGAAATACATAAATATATCCATGATGGTAAAATGGTGGTAAGTCGCAAATGCAGTTTCAATAATATGTCTGTTATTTCATTCAGTCGGTCTACTGTTAGCACATGACCGTTTCAATTTACAGATTGAAGTGGAAAAGCACAGAACCTTCTCTTTCTGAGGTTTAGTCCTGATCAGCCATGGAGTGGTTCATTGTATAGGACTCTGCCACCAGATATCACCCCTCTAGTCAGAGGATGTAAGTTTGCCTTGTTTGGCTGACCAACACCAATCCTGGCAAGCAAACCTTGCACAGCACAGCATTAAATGCATTTACTGACCAATCAGAGCCCTTTAAATTAAATTTTGTCACACTTTGTTTACGAGTAGTTTAAATTCATAAAAAAAGCAAAGAGCATTACCTTGGTGATGATGTTTCTCTGGAAGCTCAGTTTAGCCTCTGGCCTTGTTTCCATCCACTAATGGAGCAGAAAGATTACTTCTAATCTTGTTTTTAGCTCTGTTCAGTGATGTGCATGGGCTTTATCTACTCACTAATGTGGACAACACTGTTTCCCATAATAGATCAAACACTCCTTACTGGCCCTGTCAAAACTTAATGGACATACATGCTTGTGTGCACACATGCTTGCAAAAGCATGGTCTGTCAAATCTTTTATTCTTATACAAAGACACTCCTTAATAGCATTTAATCCTTCAACCAGATCCACCAAAGCAGGGAGTGTGTTTTGGAAGAGGTGCCACAAGAAACAGAACCCACTTTCACTCTGTTTTCTTGTGCCGAGCGAGCTCAGATCCACTCATGTATGCATGAAACTCCCCATCACTTCTGCTGTCATCACTCCTGGCAATGCACAAACTGTCTCTGCCCAGACTCCACTGTCAGCAGTTTTTGCTGGGATGTGTCCTGATTGTTTTCAGATGATCTAAAATGACCTACTGTGCTTCCTTTTCTCTCATCACAACGCTGAAAAACAATGGCAAGTATACGGATGTGTGAGTTTATGTCACTTCTCAATGAAGTTTTTAAGCCAAGTCTTAAACAGTGACGTAAATGAATACAGTTTTATCTGTTTTGCTTTTTTACTCCACCGCATGTATTTAACAGTCGCGAGCGACCTTCACAGTCTCATTGGACACTTAAAATGAGCTTGTACTGTAATTAAATTGCTTAGCAGCAAGTAAATACAAACACAGTTAAATTTACCCTCAGCACATGCAGCGAACAACAGGATTTGTACCATTTTTCACTCACAGGCCTTCTGCAGATTTAAAAAAGTAATTTAATAACTAATTTAGAAGTAATTTAAAGTGGACCGATTTTCCTTTTCCTTATTTTCTGTACATATATATTTATGTATAGTATTACATGATCATATTAAACGTGGCCAAAGTCTCAAATAACAAGATCAGTATATACAAGTAACCACGTGAGTCAAAAGCACAGATTTCAGACTGCTGAACTTTCTGTTAGATGTTTTGCCTTCTTGTCCTTCTTCCTGGAAAGCAGACTGTTTCAGGTTCATGCTCGAGCATGTTTACTGACACTGCCTCATATGAAATGCAGGTTTTTGGGTCGTGCAAAGTTCAGATAGGTTGGGAGACCTCTTTCTGAGCTTTGCACACTTTGCAAATTTGACTGTAATGGATCATAAGAGCCTCTAAAAGTTGACCTCAAACTAGACACAGACTTGTAACTGGAATGTGCACTGACTGGAACCACTGACATGTGTGTCTAATTAGACTCATTAGAATTTGTCCTCGAATCGAAGTGAAGTCATTAAAGATGTGAGTCATATTTGTCAGGGCCGGGCAGCAATGTTGAGATGTGGCCCCATTCTTTTTCAAAAAAAACCCCCTTAGTCTTTCCCGTAAGGGTTCTCTCCTTCTCACTTGGTTGGAATTAAATTACGCACAGAGTCAAAAGGAAGGGAGATAGACAAATGCATCAGCATGAGCTGGTGTGGGAAAAGAAGAGGCAGAGGATGGAAAAAAGAAAGCAGAAAGAAAGCAAAAAGAAAAGGGTTTCATTAGAAAGCAGGGGTCAAGTGGAAAGAAATTAATAAAAATGCAGAGAAGGGTTGAAGGAGGGCAGCACTGTAATCTCTCTCTTCTCATCAGCGCTTGTTATAGAGTCATTAACAGTGCTTTCAGATTGTGATGCTGACAACCTCCCTGAAGGATACACACACATACACTCTTACACATCTGTGCACATTACGCCATAATCAGGGCACCGTGGACAATTTGGTTCCCAAAGATGTTTTAGTTGACCCATGCTGCCTAAAATGACATGAAAACATTTCTTATTTGGGATGGAAGTTGCTGCCAAACAGGAGGCGTAGCAAAACAAACAATTTCCCCTTTACCCACTGAGGAATTGCCTCTTATTAGACTGCATTCACTGCACACACTGTGTGTGTGTGTGTGTGTGTGTGTGTGTGCGTGAGAGTACATGCTAAGTAATGTTCACACAAGGAAAGACACTTCACTTAGTGTTATGGCACGAGTAGCTGTGTCTCAGGCGCCTTATCGAGTGTTCAACACGTGCCAAAATGTTTTGGTTACTTTTGGTCTCGGTTCCTACTCCGCTTCAAGTTTCAGCGTCTATACAACATTCGCTGTGCGTTTTCTGTCTTTCATTTTTGGTTTCTTCCTGTGAGTCACTGTAAGACGAATATAGGGTGTCCGAAAAATGCAGTTACACTTCAAAACATGTACTAAATCTAAAAAAAAAAAAAAAAAAACGCTCTTCCAATTGACAAATAAGTACACAAATGGACTTTATGCGTCTTTATGTGTTTTTTCCTTCCATGAAAACTTGCAAAGGTTAAAAAGATTCAGCATTTTAAGAATGTTGAAAGAACAACAACAAAAAAAAAAGCATAAAAAATTAGAAACATATGCACAAGGAAACTGACAGCACATGAGTTGAGGCTCTGAAAGTCCAGAAAAGAGGGATGATACACCAGAGTATGACTAGTCTGACTAAATGACATGTATGGATGTCTCAAGAGAGTAAGGAAAGGATAAATGAAATTAAGGATATTTATGTAAACTGTCACAAATTATTAACAGTTTTTCATTTAAATTGCTGGGTTTTTTTCTCTTTTTTTTCTTTTTTGTTCACAGTGTGGAGTTGGGATAAGAATTGTGTTGTAGTTGTTGATAAAATTTAATGATGCGCTGGATCTTTGATTTCTGCTTCCCATGAGGATCAATTTCCATCAAGAATTACTGTGATGTAATAGTGGTTTCATTTTCATTGGTATGTGTGCTCTCAATGCATCGCTCTTTGATCAAAACCAGACTTTTATATTCGTATATGTTGTGAGTGGTGACATTTACTTACAGATTTTATAGTTTTACTGATTTATATAGTAAAGAAAACTGGTTACATTGCAATTTTCATAAGCTTTAAACGGTATATTTTCCTGCTAACTCCTTTTGCCCCACGTTTATCCTATAGGTGCGTAGCCAGGGAGTGACAGAGGAGTTAAAGTGCCTGAGTTTACTGAATGCTCTGGATAAGGACCGGGACATCCCAGATCAGCTGGCCCAGCTCTTCGGAGAGCCCTGCATCAAGCTGGCCGAAGGCATCAAAGCTTACATCTCCAAGGTAAGAGACGGAAAGAAAAGAAACAACACTACAATTGCCATTGATTAACCAGTTGAATAACAATTATAAAACAAAGCATTATGCTTAATAAATGGATTATTAAGATTTAATTGCCTCTCGTATTAGAGTATTGTTTTTGGTATGAATCCAGTCTGCAACATTGTAGGTCTATTAATTTTCCAGTGGTGATATTATCTTGGAATAAAAGTCTCACACACACTCACATTAAACTGCCTTCATTTGCATTCTTCCAGTAGTGCACGATGTACAATTCGTACTTGTGGAGTGTATGTGTTTTGGCAGAGAAGTGTTGTCTCAAATCAAGCAATCTTGTATGATAATCGCAAAATTGACTATGACTCACACTAACTGCCGCAGGTATCTCACATTTGCAACTCGCCAAGCACCTGAACAAACACAACACTACACACTGTTTTACGTTAACCCTCTGCATCCCGGCTGAATTCTATTAGAACTTCCCAGATTCCCGAGAATTCAGGAAAAAAAGGGGGAAATCTGAAAAACACTCTAAAAACCTAAATATAGCTTTGAAAGTGTCAGTTATAAGTTAATTTTAATTTATCACAAAAGCTCTTTCAAACCATATCTGAATTTAAGATTTGTCCCTTTATATTTTCATCATCTCTTGCTCCTCCTCTTCTTCATCTGCCTCCTGCACCACTGCTCTGTCCTCTCTCATCTCATCCTCTTCCTGCTCAACTGAAGCCTCATCTTCTGAACTGAAGTCAGATAATATTCCCAATATTGTCGCAGTTTTTTATTGTCAGAAGATTAGACGTACGACCCTCCGTCTCCAGAGAGCTGACAACCAGCTGGCTATAATCACAATAGCTGGTTAGAAGCTAATGTTAGGCTCAGATCTGATGATTAGATTCTCACACTGTATCAGCCCAAGTGTGACAGCATTAGATGCGCTTCAGAGAAAGAAAGGTTCAGTAACACCGGCTAAACAGCAGTGTATGCGGAAAAGTTCAGGATATCCTCAACAACTCGCCTCGGAATCACTGTGATCAGTCAGAAGTGAGCTTCATTGAGTTACTGACCCTGTATCAGACTCCTTTCACAGTGTTCATGTTATTCAAATACGTTAAAATACACCGAGTGTGAAAATGTCTTTACGGCCGCAGAAACTTGCCACCCATCCGCAGACGTTACGGGGTACAAAGGGTTAAGCCAGCTAGCATTAACTTAGCTAACAAGCTAGCATCAGCATGGCGACATAACCAAGATGGTGACCACATGCAACACTTTGAGCATTATGTGAGCATATTATCCAGGAACTGCTTTTTGAAAACGCAATTACAGAAGTGGAAGGTTTGAGACGCGCCATATACAACTAAGATTTTGAGAGTGTTATTTCACACTTTAGTCAATAGCTGTGGTCTATTACTGATATTTTGTAAATAGAAAATAACGATGTACAACAGTCAGAATGAGGAATTGCTGATTGAAAGAAAAACCAACTAATACCAATCCAGTAGTTTTGTGAATGATCAATTTTATATCCCAGCAACTTAACTGATAAAATCCAGATTTAAATTTTTAAAGCCCTCAACTGAAAGTCTTTAATGTTGCCCCTAATGATGTCGGCCTGGATGACTCTGCTGAGCCTGGGTTAAAGACCAGATGGAGGCTGGTTTCAGCGTGAAGGAATCTGCACAGTTAACAGTGAACTGAGAAACATCTGCAGTGACTGATGCAGAACTGAAACTCTGGCTGGAAGTAATTGGGCGTATTTGTCATTGTAATGGAAAAACCTTCAGCTCTGAGGGAGAATCACTCGTCAAATAACTGCATGTATGTATACAGGACATGTGTGTTGAATTAAAACAGTGAAGATACCATCCAAGGTGTTTATCCTAAATAGACACCATGTCTTGCAAAATGTCTGACAGCAGTCCTCTAATATACAGCATGTGCAGTAAATGGCCAAATAGCTTTAACTGAGTGACAAGTTTCAGGTGCCTAATAGCCGTATCCAGAACAGATTATTTAAATAAATATGCGCGACTCTTATGATAGGTTTCTTGAGGAGACTCTAAACTATTTGAGTAGTTTAATAGGAATTCAGTTGTTGCTCATTCTGCTTTCTGAAAATGGCAAAATGTTCTGCCTCTCTTTCAATTTTACGTAATAGTTTTTTTGGCTTTGTGGCCAAACGTGCCCTTTCAGCAATAACATATAACTTTTTTAAAAATGCACTATTAATCATATATAATGTCTTGGAAGCCTGATGGATTATGTGAAAGGGAATCATTATTAGTACTGGAAATGAGAGAGCTGTGAGTAAAACACCTCATTTTTCTAAGTTGGTGCTTGAGAGTCAGCTGCTCTACATGTTTTTTACATTTTGGCTTATTTTCTTTAATTCCGTGACGAGGTTATTGATAGTGATAGTGTTACAAGAATACAGCAGAAATCGACCTTTGACCCAGCAGACTCTCGGTGTTTATAGAGTCGGGCAGTCGTCACAAAATCTGTCAATAACTGACAGGATCCGTTGTGGCGCTGACGCCTTAATCCCTTTATATTATGGTATAATGCCACTGTTTTGCTAAAAGTTAACATAGATAAGTTCTGTCTCATGCAACTCATCACTCCATACATGCTGGCACAAAGCTTGATTTGAAAAGCTTGATTTGCAATTTTTTTTTTCTTCTACTAACGCATGTGTTTGCGTGCCAAATGTTCTGTTCAGACCTGTTTGGCCTCCGTATTCTTAAACTGTAAAACTGCTCTCTTAAAGTACTTGTGCCAGGCATCAGTCAAATAAACATGGGCACTCACTTACAGGCAAGACTCTGTTATGCCAGGGTTGTTAAAAACTCCAGTGTTCCTGAAAAGTCTTGTGCAAGTCTTGCAGGTTTTGTGTGCAATACCTAATAGATTTTGCACAAAACTCAACTTCTCTGATCATCATTTAGATGACCAAAAATTATGTTTTTCTTTGCACTTTAAAGAAAGATGTGCCTTTTCAGCACCTGCAGCTCAGGTAGCAGAGAAGGTTTTGTTTATGGAAATGATGAAACTCATAATTGGGGGACCTCTCCATCTCTTTCAGCCATATTCAGATTTTAAAAACCTGGTCTTCTTTTGGCCACAGTGGCTTTATTGGCAGTACAGAGAGACAGGAAATGGGGGAAAGATACAGGGGAAGACACACAGGACTGAGCCAGGACTTGAACTCACACCGTCCGCACTGCAGGGCGGCATATGCATGTGGTCACCTGCTCGACCCCTGAGCCACCCGGGTGCCCCTGAACCTGGGCTTCTTTGACATCAGGTTGTAAAATCTGTGATGGTCATACAGTTTTAGTTTTGTATGGTGATGAGATCCTACCATAACCAAAATCTCTGTCCGTTTGCCTCCAAACTCCTCCTACAAGTTCAAGAGTTGAGCAACCAAACTTTTCACACAGGTACATCTTAGGCTTCTGAAATCCTCTTATCTATATCAAATATGACATCATCAAGTTGCCTAGCAACCATTTACCAATGCGCTAAAGTGACTGATTTGTAATGTTTATGCACCTCTAACAAAAGCATAGTATCATTTCAGTTTCATGACAGTAACTTCTCATTTTTATCCACAAAACGTGAATTATGCACCATATAATATGACGCCATTGTGTTCCCTAGCAACCATCTAACAACAGACTAAAATCACAGACCAAACAGTACTGCAGCACTGGCATGTGCTAGTTTATGAAACACAGCACACATGTTATCAATACTGCCTTTTTTTATACACCACAGCATTAAAACCACTGAAGGGTGAAATGTAAAACACTGACCAGATTTATGTGGACGTTACTTTGACATATACCACCCACCTAAATATTCTTGGAGACCAAGTACACTGGTGACTCTCAAGTGAAGTCCCCGACGGCACTGGTTTCCAGCCACAGCACAATGCATCCTGCCACAACGCAAGGCCGGCATGACCCTGCTACAAACTACCCAGATCCCAGCCTGACCAAGTATATCTGTGACATGTGCCAGAACAAGCCAGAGACCCAAACCCTCAAACCACAGGACCCAAAGTAGCCGCTGTTAATGTCCTGGCACCGGGCGTCACATGACACACCCGGAAATCATGTGTCCATACCCCGAGGAGTATGATCTCTGTTTGGTAACACAATTGGGGGCCTGCACAATATTGTCCAGTGGTTTTAACAGTATGGTTGACTGGCATATGGATGCCTTGGGACTCAGAGGTCAACATTTGGCCACAACATAAGAAATGCAGACCACCAATGTTAAACCACATTACAACTGCCCACACAACATCCCTGCTGTAGGTAAACAGACTGCAGCTGACACACATTAACGTCACACTTGTCTCAGTGCGCGTGTTGAATCAGCTTCAACATATCAGTGACTCCTCGGAGCCTGTTTGAGAATCCCACCATTACTCTCACACACCCACACACACGCGCAGTCATTCATAAACCCACTAACCCACTCCATTGATATAAGTCATGCTCTTGCAGACATTGCCAGAAGGACTTTTCCTCCTCAGCCAGAATGTCTGGATGCTTAGAGCAGTATATCTTCAGCCTCCTTAGTTCCTGTCGCCCCGCACTTAAATACCACCCTCTTTTCCTTTTTTTTTTTTTTATCTCTCTTTCTGTCTGCCCCCCCCCACCCCCCCACACCCTTTCCTCTCTCTCTCTGCTCTACTTGTATGAAACAATCAGAGAGTGCTGCTTCATGCCCCTGTGGTCCTCAGTGGACGGGAACAGGAATGTCTAGTTTTCCTCTAGTTTTCTCCAGTCTAAATGGATAACAGAGAAAATGCAGGCGCTCGCTGGTGACAAACATCCAAACATATTTACATTTCATTGGTTTCCTGCAAACACTCACGCAAGCTAATCCAACCCCCAGTAATTTCCTTCTACTCTGTTGCTTATGCTGCAACATCATGTCTGCAGTGTAAGGAACCTGTCCACTTCTAGTGATTCCTCCAAGCCGGTTTGGAAAATCAGCACGCTCCATTGTTCTTCGACTTGAGTCACTAGATTACATTTTTAAAAAGTGGAATTGTTTAGTGAAAAAGTCGAGCTGGTGGTTAAATCAGACCGAGCAGACACCGTCTGCTCCAGTGAAATGACGTGAAAGCCAGATTTGAAATTTACAAGTTTTGTTGACTTTTTTTTTTTTTTTTAAGAGATGAATGGAAAGGCTGGGCAGCAATTATATGGCCTGAATTATAGCAGCTTTACAGCAGTGAGTCTCCTTGAGACGAACTAAAGCTGATCTGTAGGGTTTATGGTACAAGGGTTTATAATCACAACAGCGTTAAACCAAGAGGTCTGATGGGAAGTTTATGATCTGTGTGCCACAGGGCAAAATTCACCCACCGATAACCTGACTGTTAGTACATTAAGAGGCTGATGGGAGCTCGTCCTTTATTCTCAAAGTCAGTTTCCCATGCTAAACTACTGGTTTGCTAAGCCTTGCAATTCGCAGGGTCTGCTTCACTGAACTTCCTAACGATTGGACGTTTAACAGCCATTCCTTTGCTGGCGTCTCCCTCTCTCACTGTTGGCATCAGAGCATCATAGAAAAGTGAGTCATTTTCCGCAAAGAGGGGGACTTGCTGCTACACCACCACAAGTCTCTAACAGTCTTTTTTTCCCTAAGCATTTAGTGCAAGCAGTCACAGGTTTGCGTCCACTGATTTTAGACAAGAAGACCAAAACAGGAGAGCAGGAGCGCAACATTTCTCCAGGTGCACAATTTGGTTGATCCCTCAGGTTTTTTTTTCTTTGTTTGTTTTTTGTTTTTTGGTGATTGGGGGTCGTTCTTGAAGAGGAAAAAAAAACGTAACCACATGCATGATCATTTCAACATGATTGGATCATAAACAAAAAAATAAACAAATATTCTAATATGCTAATATTCTATGTATTTTCACATTGTTTTCACACCTGAATAACCTTTAACTATCTCATCAGACTGGTATCCTATAACTAAGCTTTAACAGTTCTGCTTGGCTAATTAGCATCTCTATGTATGCACATTAATAATGCTATTTGCTAGCTCTTTTTCTTAACTTATATGACTTGCTGTTGACACCAACAGCAAGTCTATCAGCTGCTCCCTTTAGGGGTCACCACAGTGGCTCATCTGCAGGGGTGGCTGTAGCTCAGGAGGTAGAGCATTACTGATCGGCAGGTCAGCGGTTCGATTCCTGGCTACTCCAGGCTGCGTGCCAATGTATCCTTGGGCAAGATACTTAACCCCAAGTTGCAACTGTTGGAGTGTGAATTTTAGATAATGAAAAAGCGCTTAGCTTAGGTAATCATGGAAGTGAATGGGTAAATGTAAACATGTTGTATAAGCACTTTGAGTGCTCAGACAGAGTAGAAAAAAAGTTAAAGAAAGGTATAAGAACTAGTCCGTTTGCCTCCATCTCACCCTGTCCTTAGGAGCCGCCTCCTCCTGTAACACCAACCTGCTGCATGTCCTCCTTCCCTATATCCTCGAGTCTTCTCAGTGGTCTTCCTCAACACAAAATAGGCATTTGATAAATATGTTAATAACTGTTTATTTCACCCCAAAACCTGGCTAACATTTAATGTCATTGGCTCCAGTGATGAAGCATGTGTTTACATGAGTCTACTGAACTGCTGACGCCCTGTCACTGTCACGTCTCAACACGAGACTGTGGATGTTTGTACCGTGGATTGGGTCTCTTTTTCAGAACTGTCACACACCCAGTTATACATATTTGACACTGATGTCGATGTTGTCTTGTAACTCTCAACAAGAAAAGCTCCCAAATGTAGGTTAACCGTATCTGCCGTGCACAGCAGGCCTTTGACAGTGACTTTTTTACTTTATTCCACTTACACAAACAACAAGCACCATCTACATGACAAAAATAGGTCATGTCTGACCACAGCCACTTATAAGGCATGTTGTTGGTGTCTGTAAGGCACACCAGCTGTTTGCAGCTAACAGGTGCTGGAAGTGAGGAGCTTATTGCAGCTCCTCACTGCAGCTACTTAAAACCATTTGGAGCGTTGCTCTTTTGTGACATGTTGACATTTCTTTAACTTTTATTACTGTACATGTGAAAATGCATTAGTGGATGATGTTAATTAAAATGCATTTTAAATAAAAAAAAAAAAGTCCCGTGGAAACATGACAAGAGGACATTACTGATCTTGGATAAAGGTATGAGGTAGTTGACAACTCCAGAGTCCAAAAATAAGGCTGCTAGTTATTCACAAGAAAGCAATAAACCTATCTAACCTTTCATTAATAATTTTGAGAATTGATTTCTGCCTACACAAACTCTCTCTCAAACACACACACTGGCTCTATGCCTCTTAGATCTGGCACAAAACTGACAATCCAACAAGCCCAAAACAGATGCTTGGATGGGATTCACAGATGCATGTTGGATGCGCGCTCGGGCTCGGCCGCTCATTTTGGTAATAAAAAGAAAAAACAAAACAGACTGATGAGCGGAGAGTGTGACAAGGGCGGAGCATTAAGAATGAGCTTAAGAGAGAAGAACGAAAAGCTAATAAGACTCAAGGTTGAAAAAGGAGTGTTAAAACAGATCTGGCTCCCTGTTTATCCTATAAAACGCATTGGCTCTGCATGGAGATTCCTCCATGGAGCACATGGACATAAAGCACATACCTACAAACTATATTTAATATGTGCAAGTGAAGGATGATGGCGATGATGTACCAAATAAAAACAGTTTTTGTAATAAAAAGGGAGAGAAGCCATTACCAAACCAACGCAGACAGGAACACATGGAGGAAAAAAAAGAAAAAACAAGTGATGAGAGGCTGGGAACAGTGGAAAACAGAAGGGAGAGAAAATAAATAAAAAGCACAGCATGCGATCAGATACGTTTCACCACTGACTGTTTTTAAATCTCAAGTCCATTTAGACCTTTTTCTCTTGGTTCATTTCAATCTGCAGACACTTAAAGCATGCCTGCGGTGTTCCTAGTCCATCATAGTCAACACTCTTCTTGAGAGTTTCAAATTGAAATGGAAGTGGAGGCTATAAACGTGGACATGTGGAATCTAAAATAAGCAAATAAATGTCAGCCCCCACCATAAAAGTGGAACTCTTCCATAGAATGAAAAAATAAAACTCGAGTGTCACCCGTGAAAGACTCACATACACATACAGTACGCACTGTATGTGAAGGATATGTGAGTTACTGGTCACTGTAATTAGTTGCCTGCCACAACTCTCAGTCCTCAAAAGGCGATCAGTAAGGTGGCGGCACTTTGATTTTCAGTGTTTCGCTTTTTAATATCTTTGATCATAACTTACTGTGTAGCATCTGTCTCACAATTTCATACTGATGCTAATTAATGAGCAACTGCAGAAAAACCTATGTATGTGTTGTGTATTCATCCAAGAGTACAGATTTTTTTCTTTTTATTTCCTAATTATGTCCAAAGCGCAAAGAGAAAAAAACTGCACAAAAATACTTTTGAAGATTCATTTTTTTTTTTTTTCCCATTTCACATAGTCGAGGCCTCATGTGTGCTTCAGCTGCAGTTAAACTGTGAAAAAGAAAAGGTGGTGAGAGACGTAAAGGAAATATGTAGGGGCTCTGCAGATGAAAGAGGAGAGAGGGGATGACAAAGAACCAATAAAATGCCTCACAGTGAAGTTTTAATCACACACACGTTTTGTGGAGGCAAATAACAGGGAGGGAAAAATCATTTCAACTTTGTTAAACTTCACTCTGAACAAAATGACTCAGGTTGCAGCAATATATCTGTCTAAAAAGTATTAAATTTTCAATAATTGTTATTTTCCAGATGTATCCAGATAACTTGCATTTCATTCGTAAAGCCACTGGTTCCAGTTGATTCATGTCATAAAACCACCATGCAGAAACTTGCTTGATGTGTTCTTAATCTATCAAGTTGTGAAGTCCTTCAAATATATGAAAATAGTCGCCGTTTAATGTTTATTGAAGTCAGTGTGGATCTTTTAAAGAGTGAAATAAAAGGCAAAAATAATTCTGTCTGCCTGGATTTCCTTTGATTTAGCCTTGATGATCCCCCCTTCTGTAGAGTTTGGCGCCTTGGGTCTTTGATCCTACTCGCATGTTTGTGACATATAGTACAGATGCAGCAAGTGGCGTCCATCTCCTCTTGCACATTAGCAGTTTTTAGTTTGTCTTGCGTGCACATGTTGCGGCTGTTGTTGTTGCTGTGTGAAAGATTAGAAGTGACACTAGCAGAGCTACAAGGAAATGCAAAGGCTGAAAAACAGCAGAAAGGAGAGGAAGGGAGGAATGAGGAAGATTTAAGATGGCATGCATGCGATTGAGCTCATTTCATGTGCACTCGCAGAGGTTTCAGTAACTTTCCTTTGCTCTTCTGGTCTGCCGTCTTCAGTTTGAGAGAGACCGATGCAACATCTGCACCTGCTGAGACAAATTGCCATCATAACAGTTTGCAGCTTGCAGTTTGGGGTGATAGATGACACTCAGGGACAGAGTTGGTTTAAACCCAAACACAGCAGGAATTTGTATTAGTCCTCTGCTTGGTCTCAGCTTGAATGCATATTTGTCTTCAATGACTTACGGCCTGGTTTGCTCACTTCTGAGAACTGAGTGAAGAAAAGTAGTAAGATGAATACAGGAGCTGAGCCGAAGTTATTTTTGTTTGAGGAGGAATGTTGTTGCTCGCTCTGCTTTAGGTCAAAGGGTCAAAACTGGTTTGCCTGGACTGTTCAGAGTGAAGGGAAGGGATTTAACTTTCAATTTAGGGAGTCAGCCAAAACACACCCATTAGTAGATCTACAGATTTACTAAGACTTCTCTTACCTATAGCAAAACATTATCATAGTTATCATCAGTCTTACCTTAGCCTCTATTTAATAACTTCAAGGATTCTTTATTGTCATTTGAATCACATTTGCATTCAGTGGAATAAAAAATATAAATCTAAAGTAACAATAATATTAAATATATATATATATATATATTTGATTTTTCACGTGCTCTTATCAGGAGATAGGAGTTGCTTAGTTGTCATGAAAGGGAAGATATTTATGCAATTCCTCTTTCGTGTCAACGTCCACATAAAGGAACGTTTAACCTTGTTACCTAATCTTACTGCTTCATCTTTGGCCACCATGTAAGGAGCCTGAGAAAAAGTGGAAATTTGAAACCATTACCTTTACAACCAGGATGATGGAAAGCTCCAGTAGAGACACTTGAAGTCATATTCTGTCATCAGCTTTGCACCTTGGCACTTGTATAAACATAAACAAGCTCTCGTAAGGAAGCCAAGTGAAAAGTAAAAACAAAAAACAATAGGACAGTGAATTTGAAACCCCATTTATTTCATTTTGTCAACAGATCCACCTTCATGACTGCTAAACATGCTTGTCTGATAAAGAACATTTGTTTCCAAATACTTGATGCTTAGCAAAATAAGTTCACAAAGTACAACCAGATTTGAGTGTCCTCAAACCTAGACTTCCTCCGGACTCGATCCAAACCAAAATTACAGATGTTGAAATCTTCCCTGGACCACAGTGTGAGCCAAATATTGAAACACTCGTCAAACATTAAAAAAAAAAAAAAAAAGTGGTCTTTGCCTGGATCAAAGCTAACCAAGGTTCAGTTCAATGTGCCAGGATTTTCTGGATGTTTCAGACATTCAGATGTAATCCAGGAATCTGGGAACCCATCGCCTGGTCTGTTGATCAATCCTCCGAGGGCAACAGCTAATATTTGGGGGATTCCACCAGCGGATACCTGGTTCAAGACTTCCTCTGCCAGTCATTATTTAGAGTTTTGCACATAAATTTTAAAAAGGAAATAAGAAGCTGATTGCTCTTAAGCAAATGCATTCAATAATTTTTGCTTTCCATATAGACTTTATCCTGCATGCAAACAGCCACTCATTGGTCAGTACTGTTCTGACTACAAGCAGCTTCTTTTACCAAAATCTTTTCTTTTTCCAGAATGTTCACTTGTAGATATCAGTGATTACATGACGTTCAGTGCGCTTTCAGAGCCAAAGAAATGTATAATTGGGCCCCAAGAATGCCCAGTGAGAGGAGCAGACTGAGCATAATGTGAAAAATGGTTCAGTGTGTTAGAAAATCATTTCTCAAAGGATTAGACCAGGGGTCGGCAACCTTTAATACGGAAAGAGCCATTTGAACCTGGTTTCCACGGAAAAGAAAACACTGAGAGCCACAAATATTAGTGGAAACTAATGTCATGGTAATTTGGGGCTTTTAATGATTACTTTGAACTGTTTTGTTTTTTTACAGCATACATCTTTAACCCTTTAACACAGAGCCATCACCACCGCTATACCTGTTACCAGCCTTTAACATCCAGCGTATCGCTGCTGAAACCTCTAATCGAGCGCACTTTACATTACCCTAATTACGCGACAGTTTGTCCTGTCAGAAAAATTCAAACGGTTTCTGAAAGCTGAGAAATTGCAATTCACACCCAACGTTATTATGGTAATTGTTGCTGGAAGTCTACCAACGACGGGACGTTTGACATACATCGTGTCTACAATGACACAGTCGGTGTTAAAGGGTTTAATGATTTTAAAAAACAAGAATTGGGTGCACAAGTTTGAATTCATTTTGGATTTTCTCTAATCCACACAGGGTCAAAAATATATATACAGGTTCAAATATATACATAAACCCCCACTAATAATTGGTTAACTGTCCTAGCACTTCGACCAGATGCTTTTGGTAGCCATAAACAAGCTTCTGGCTATTTATGTCTCCAGAAGGCATTTGGCATGTCCATGTAGGTAGGTGCAAATTTGAGTCAAGCTGGAAGGTGTCAGTTTTGGAGAAGGGGCTTCTTTCTTGGTTGGCACCTTCTCAGTTCATGGTGATATAAAACTCGCTTCCCTGTGGACAGTAACACTGGTGTTCCAGCAGTTTCCAGTTCATGGCAGACTTGAACCTTGATGGGAACAACCCAGGAAGGGTTGTTTCCCGAGCATCCTACCAGTTTCCACTCATCTGAGGATGACAGTTTGGTTCTTCTTCCAGACCTTGACAAAGTTGTGACACATCCAGTTAACTTGTACTTACATACAATTGTTTGATCTTGGAATCTGCAATTGTTTAGAAATGGTTCCAAGAGACCTTTCCAACTTGTGTAAATCTACAAGGCTCCTTCTTAGATCTTCACTGAGTTCCTGTGTTGTTCAGTCCAACAAATCATTTTTATGGTGAAAAAGAGAAACTACCAGTTGTAGTCAATCATGATCACTAACAAGAAGTTAATAGGACTTGGCCTTGTCAAGTTAAGACATTGTAGAACCTTCAGCACCAAAAGCATCTCGTCAAGGTGCAACTTGCTAAGGGGCATTTAAACAAATATTAGTGAGGGTCTATGTGTACTTTTGATCTTGCATGTATGCATTTGAGCCCTGTGTGGATTACTTTTGGCCTTTTGTGTGTTAGAGAAAATCCAAAATAAATTCAAACTTATGCACCCAATTCTTGTTTTTTTTAAGATATTAAAGATACATGCTTTACAATCACTCCACCCTGGAAAAAGAACAGTTTGAAGAAATAATTAAAAGCCCAGAATTGCCATGACATTCATGCCCATGATGAGTGAATATAAACTTCTCATCAAAACTGTAGGCATTTCATGTAAACTTTAGCGTGCACACATAGCTGCAATTTGAAACCAAAATTAACCATATCAAATCTGTACAGTTTAAAAAGAACAATGAACCTTCTTTAGTATGAAAAGCCAGTCAATAAGTAAAATGCAATTCCTCATCATTTCTAATTCCTTTTAAATTCTGTTTTTTTTTTAATTCCTTGGTTATATAAAAATACTTTCATAACAGTTTAAGATAAAAAAAATATTGGTTTGTGTCTGTGGACACGTCATGCTCCAGTTTGTTATTTCCAATCAAAGATCAGTTTCCTTAAAAAACAAAGCTCCGTTGGTCTCCCTTTGTTAAGTATTGTTAGTGCTGAATCTCTAAATCTGCCCCGTCTCAAAGCGGTGATGTCACAGCAAATATTTGGCTTTTGGCTGGTGATGCAGAACAGCTGCTTTGACATCAGTGTTTAGGGTGTGGATAGACATGCTGCAGGCTTTAAAGGTTTAACCTTCAAAAAGCCGTGCGCCATGCAATGTAGTGTTAAATTACTCTTTGAAGCTTCATTATTTAAAGAGAAGCATGTGATCCTGTTCAACAGCTTTATTGTGCCACACCAGGATTTGATTAATTATATCAACCCAAAAACAGGAAAAAATTGTGTCTTCAGCTCTCAGCCCACTTTTGTTTTGATGCTTGAAATCCGAGTGGACTCTGTCATATTCGCCATCTGAAAGTATTTTGTGTTTCATAAATGCACAGTTTCAAATCTTTATGGAAATAGCTCTTTTATGGACTCAAAAAAAAACACGCTACACATTAAGGAAAGTAAGTGGAGTGAAACTTGATAAACACTATGTTATGAATTGACAAAGCCCTGATAGACCTCAAAGAGTCAGACACATGACTCACAATTTATTAAGCATTAACATGTTGTCACCATTGTGAGTTCTCAAGGCAAAATTTTGATGATGAATAGGTCCTTAAAATAAGTGATGCTGTGCACTTTTGGACTCTGATGGAGGCAGCGCTGAAACGTTAGTCTGTTCGCAGAGTTAGAGGTTGTGAATTAATTAGTGTCCTCCGGTCCCTTTGCTGTCCTCAAGCTGAAGCACCTGACTCGGCTGCATTTTGCTCGAAGAGAGCTGTGATATTTAATGGTGTCCTTGTAAGAATTACAAGGGTGTGTACTTACAAGTGTAGTACCATGCTGTAGAATTACAACATGGCATTGTCTCAAATTGAATACTGCAAGTTGCAATCGTCAGAAAGGACTATGGAACCATTTGGCTCTATAGACCTTATGTCCTTGTGCTAGTACTGATGTCACTAATGTTAACTAGGTAATGCTAACCGGTAGCATCAACAAGATGTCCTTGTCCTTCTGGCTGAAAATTAGTTTGGCTTCATATCCAAAGTCAGGGTGAGTGTTCCAACTTTTGACCGTCATAAGTAGACAAAGGCTACCTTCACACTGCAGGCCTTTATGCTCAATTCAGATTTTTTGTGAAATCCAATTTTTTTTGCGTGGTCGTTCACATTTCCAAATATATGCAACTTGTATGTGATCTGTGTGTGAACTGCAAACAAACCTGAAAGTGTCCGGCGTGCGCAGTAGAGGATGCAAAAACGTCACACGTAAGGAGCATGCTCAGTGTTTGCGGAAGTGAGTTTGTTATTCTTCCCGCGTCCACGTAGAAGGAGGCAGAATAGTGACGTTTTTCGAGTATCAATGACGCGCAGGTCGGATGAATGCGACCTGGCCGTACAGACACAGGTCACATTTTAAAAGATCAGCTACATATCGGATTTAGGACCACATATCCAAGTGGCCTGGGTTGCGTTTGTAAAAATTGGATCTGTGTTGTTCAGACTGTCATGAAAAGATCAGATACAGGTCACATGAGGGCAAAAAAATCGCATTTGGGTCACTTCAGGCTGCAGTATGAATGTAGCCAAAATGGCAAGTGTAGATACAAATTATACATATTATACTTATAAAATTCTAACAGGTATTTCCTGATTTCCTGGGAAAAAAAGACCAAAATTGCACATTATATCTTATGAAGAGCTTCACTGTTATAATAGTAGGCATAAAGAACACCAAGACCCACTGTTTTCAATGACAGTCTGCAAAAAAACAGAAGTGTCTTGTTGCCCATAAAACGTGTCAGAATACACAACTGGCCTATGTTCCAAGGTCAACACATGACAGACCTAAGACAAGCACATTTGGTGTTACAGTACCTTGACTGTTTCTTTGGCTGCTGACTGAAATAGATCAACTGTCACGTTGTTCTATGGAGACAGACATGTGGTGTCCTTTAAGGATATTGTTGTCTTTAATGAACAACTTCTAGTAATGAGCCATTTTTCACTTTTTTCAACCATGGAAAAACCCACACAATTGGACCTATTGTGCACTTTCTTATTTTGTTTGTGTATGTAAACATGGCCAAAGATTTGTATAATGAGATCAGTGTAGTACCATCAGTCCCTCTGAGCCAAAAGTTTAGGGTTCAGTTTGCTCTAAACTATCGCTTTGAGTTTCTCCTGCTTGTGGATTTGTATGAAGTCATTGTGTGTGTGGATATCCTTAATGTGATCATGTCAGGAACACAGCATGGACTCTGAGCAGACCAGCCCTGCTTACCTGCTGTCCAAACCTTCTGTTTGCAAGGAGCAACCAATCCGAAAAAATTAGGCTAGCAAAGGTGGTTGGCCTTTAAAGGTAGAGAAGCTTAAACAGCCTTTTTCAGACAGATGATGACCTGGCTGTCTGAACTATGGTGCAGTATAAGTTAACATTTATTTTGAGGTATGAATTATGCAAAGCTACTATTGCAGTATAATAATATGGATAATAATATGCTAAGGAACTTAGCAATTAGTAAGAGGTTAATCTGGTGCCAAAGCAAGTATTTCACTCAAGACCACTTTATTCAAAAGAAGACTCATATAATTATAATTAATTTGGCAGAACTGTGGTTCTGCTCTGGGACTCCTCTGTCCTTCCAATGGCATATATGGGAAGACTCCATCAGAACTCAGCACAGAACAGACATGACAAACGTAAAAGGATGGTTATTTCTCCTGGGTAACTGGAGCAACATGCTTTTTTTAAATTATTTTGAGTGACGGACTCTTAGATTTGTCTGACGATTTGTTTCATGCCAAAGGAACAAGTTGGCTTTTGAGCAAAACTCGCTTATCTTATTCGGCTCTACAGTTGGCTATTGAAAAGCAAATGTCAGTCACTGACATACTGTTTATGCACTCACACACACAGGGTGGAGTGGTGGGCTGCTGTGTTGTTAGTGATTTCCAGCTGATAGACAAACACAAAAGACCTCTGTGTCTGGCGTCGACCACCCTCCCTCTCTCCATTCATTCCTCGGGTTCCTGTCCAACAACCCCTGAAAGTCCCCTCTACCTAGATCTTTACATCCTAATTACTTCACTGTAACAATAACGTTTGCCGAGTTTCTTAAGCATTAGAAAAGCTTTCATACTGTCACGATACATGCATTAAATGCTAAAATCCACACTCAAATAATCTTTGAGGAATTCCCCAGAACAGAACTTTCTTCCTCCCATGGACAATGCGTTCACATGTATAGTACCATTCCTGTACACCACATCCCCAAGGTATTCCAGGTTCATATAATAGATTTCACACTCATCAACTTTCACTACCGTAGCCACAGTTACCCTGAACACTTACTGCTAAGAAAATCAATGCTTACACGGTGTGCAGGTTTACAAATCAATTTCCTTCCCAATAACCCATACCAGATGTATTTCTTTCTCTCAGGTTCTTATATTGGCTTACATTACTTGATTCCTTATCTCCCTGACCAGCAAAATTCAGGTGTGTTTGTGGGTGAGGCTATGGCCCAGCTGTGAGTCAATTTAGACCCAGTGAACTTTGTTTTATATGACCAGTCTCAGTAGCCCTTAAAATTTTTATGTATGCCCTTTTCAACGTGTTTTCTAAAAACAAAGACAGTCTAATCTTTTCATTACTGCAGAATATTGCTAACTACAGTGGGAATCTCTAACCAGTTCTAGTTAATAACATGTTTCAGATTGCTTGAGTTTATCGGTTCCTGAGTTTATTAGCTCCTGGCATCTTTTTCTGACCAATGCACCTTGGAAAAAACAATGATGTCAAACAGTCGAGTTTTTGCAAGCGTCCCACTCAGAGTTACTGAAACAGTTGCGTCCATGATGAAAACCTACGTAGGTGTACTTTTTCCATAAGAATCAAAAACCAGAATCAATAATAGCACTGGTATCAGTAAAATCTTATCAATATACATTACAGACATACAATACAGACAAAACAGAAGTTGGCTGCATGAGCTATTGTGACCAACTAAAGCAAGTTATTATATTCCCAGCCTGCTAGCATGTTAGCGGTTTTCTGGTGTGGCTGCATTCCTTTTAATGGCCAGCAGTGGGCGACTCCTGTGATTTCAGGAAGGCTGGTGGATGTCGATGATAAAATTTCGGGTTCCCGGTTGTTACATTTGTGCAGTTCAAGGCTTCACAATGGGACATGATATGGTGGGGATGATATAAGTGCTGATTAGATAACACTCATTTGGTGGTACTGACACCAAATGAGAAAAAATAGATCTAATATATCAGTTAATCGAGAAACTGTATAGCAACAAAGCCCATTTTCAGACCTTGTCTTTAAGAGTCTGAGCTGATCTATTCTTTTGATTAGTTTTAAAAATGGTGTTTTCCTATTTTTTTTCCAACACTTTTTGTATGTTTTGTTCCTAGTGTCCTTTGTGGTTTTATTATCTCGCTATGTATTATTTTTCACAGCATCTGAGTTACTATATCTTTGAGAGTAAAACAAGCAGCACTGCTCCAATAAACCCGTATAAGGATCTAAAGCCTCTGGGAAACAGTGTGCATGCCCCCCTACATATTTGTAGATGGAGCATTCACAGACCAAACATTGTTAGAACATCAAAACTGGTGGCTTTCCTCTCTTTGGCTTCTAGCCTCAGTTGAAAATTTTACAGTTTGACTTTTGGGATAAACAGTATCTGTGTTAAAACATACTGCTGGCTTTGTTGCAACCTTAAAAATGTGACATTTGAGTTGGGTCTGATGAAGTCATGGTTTCATAGTCACAATCAAGGATGTTCTTGTTGAGGTCTTATTGTTTATTGAGCGCCCTTCTGGGGAAATAAAATCTCTCTAGTATACTCCCAGACACAGGAAGAGCTTCTCTGAGTCTTTAAATTGCTTTGTCCATATCTAATATATCTCACTTGACCACTCCATCTCTTTGGCTCTGCCTTTTATCTTTGTGTATTTACAGCCATTCGTTAGATCTCTGTCTTTTCTGCTGTCAGCATGAAAAATAAAAATGGAAAAACTGGCATAAACATGTTACACCGGTGAAGTCACAGCACAGTTTGCAGAAAGTCTGAAACAATGTTGTACTTTTGATAAATGTTCCCATTTTGGCAGGATAAACAGCAAAGGTTGGAGGCTCACCACCTTCCACGCCTGGAAAGACCCAGCAGATTTGTTTTCAAATGAGATATATTTCTAAAGGACTTAGTGTTTCTTTTCAGAATTAAAAAATAAATAAATAAATAAAGCTGTGGTCTAAACCAGAGAGCTTCATTTTTGACCTGCCAGATGTAGCAGATGGGTGTGGTCACTGGACAACATAGAGATTTTAGCTTTTTGTTTTATGGTGTGTTCTTATTTTGGATATCTGCCAGAGTCAAGCTGCAACAAAGAAGATTATTAAAAGAGAATGCTTTCAAAATGCAAAGTCTTAATAGAAATACTGAAACTGCAACTCAGGTTTGAATAACAAACCTGGTTAATAAAAACTTTTTACCTTTTGAATTAAATGGCAGATGTCTTGCTTGATTTTAGTTTGGCGAATCCCCCCTTCAAGGTCATCTCCTTATGTACCTCTGAAGGGCTTTCAACAACTGATAGTACTAGATCACTATAAAAATGTCACCATATCCAATCTCATTGTACATCCTGTATAATGACAATAAAGGCATTCTATTCTATTCTATTCTATTCTATTCTATTCTATTCATATAAATGTCATTTTAGTTCGTTGTCAGGTGGTTGCAATGCCATAATATCTTTTCTATCATGATATTCAAGTTTCGTGGATATAAATGGGATGTTATTGTGAAATTAAAACATAGCAATTGGCAGGTGGTTTCTTGGTAACATGATCACATCATACTATCTGATATAGATATTAACCTTCAGGGGCCTAAGCTGTACCTGTGTGCCAAATTTGATTGCTCAACTCTTGATTGTGTAGGAGGAGTTTGTGGACAAACAGACATAATTAGTGAATTATACTAAGACTTGTACACACGTGCACATGCTACGGTGTTATTTGGTCTGTGATTTTAGTCCATGGGTGGTTGCAAGGCAATGATGATGTCATAATATATTATTACTCGGGTACATTTTTATTCATCTGCATAACCTTAAAAAAGTCAATAGTATTTTAATTTGAAGATGGTTGGTTGCTCAACTCCACACTGAAGAGTTTGTCTGACAGACAGAAATTTGGGTATTATAGTAAGATACTGAATGCAAGCACATGGCCTGAGAGCACATACCACATTTTGGGTTTTTACATTGAATTTTCTCCCTAAGATTTAATCAGGACATTGCAGTAGAACTCCATGTTGACAGTCTCACTGTGGGCAATGAATTATTGGTGCACAACACTCAATATCAAAAAAAAAAAAAAAAAAAAAGCAGACATGTTCCTGTTTACACAACAGTTGGCTCTTCAACTGAAAACTGCTGACAATTGTTGGGTGGTAGCCCAAGACCCAAGTTTTTACACCAGTGGCAGTCTAGACACAAAGAGTTGGTTTGAAGCAACAGCTGATGTCTGCAAGTTCAGAACAGCAATTTCATAATAGCTGCCACACTGAAAATGGTCCAAAGTTGCACAAGAAGATGACATTAGAAAGAAAATCAGCTAAACTTTAAGGGGCTGATTCCCAGGTTGTGCCATCACCTTGTCTGTGTGGACATGGCTCCTAAAGAAGGTGATTATTTCCAGTATGTTTTGAACAAACCCAGTCTCCCCTCTGAATGGTTTAGACTGGTCAACGTGTGATCCAAATTCAGGCATCCACACTCTTTCACCTGGAGCAAAAATAGTTTCAGTTTATCTTGTTGGGTTGCTGCCTACTGAGAAGACCAAAGTGCTTCCTTAAACAAGAAAAAGTCATTGTAAAGGGAGATATGAAGATATCATACAGATTGATTATGTCCATGTGCACAAATCACTACTGAGTCAGGCAGGTAGAATGGTATTTGCTTTAGTGCTTATTTTAGTCACAGTCAATAAAGGTTTATACTGTATAATTCTTGCTGGGACACTAGATGCAAATCAGCACTAAAGACTCCAGTTGTTTACATGCTGAAGTTTAGCTTTTTATTCATTTTAGCCCCTTAATTTGATGTTGTAGGGCATTTATTAGGAATTAGATTTTTTTTTTAATTCAAAACAGAAACACATGTCCCTTTAATTTTCTGTTTGTGTGTTTTCTGTTTGTACACCTCTGTCTTCATTATGATGTACTCAAACAGGTGTTTGCCCCATGTATTGCTATTTGCCTACATGAAATGAAACCTATTACACTGAGTCACAGAAACAGAAGAAAACAACCCCGCCTCTGGCCTGGTTTAATACTGTTTTGTTTCCTTAGGAGTGATAACCGAGTTTTAAAAGAGATTGTGCGCTGACTCACAGAAAGATAAAAAGATGCAGGGAGGGAGGAAAGAGAGAGAGAGAGAGAGAGAACTGCTTCCTTGAATGCAGCCATACAGTTGATTAGCTCTTTTGCAGCAGAGCCAGGGAGAACAATACAGAAAGAAACACATACAAACACTTACAGGAAGGTAAATACACATAAAAAGAATCGATAATGCACTGTTTCTTGTGTATAAACAGTTTTATCCTGTTTGTGTTCTTGGTTGTGAAACTATATTGTGAAAATTACTGAGAACAGTGGAGCTAATAACCCAGAGTGCTCTTCATGTGACTGAAACTAAACTCCAAAAGCAGTAAAGGGTGATACCAATCTCCTGTGTTTTTCTCATGTGTGTAAAGTCAACGGCTTCCTCAACTGCACACAGTATTTAATCTGACAGGACACTAACACGTAAAACAGGTCAGCAATCAGTTGTTGCCATCGAGCTGGCCTCTGGTGACTTAGCTGTCATGAAACCTTTCCTCACTGCTTTTCAGAGATAAACTAATGAACGACTCCTGTTTGGTTGCACAGGGAGTAAATCACAGACAGACAACTAAATGCAGTGACCCTTCGCTATCACTCTAAGCTAAATAGAAATATAAAAACCATATGGCACAGTGAAGTATATCTTGGACTGTAAATTTTAGACATATGGCATACTATATTTTTTTAGACTCAGTGAGGCAAACGAAAAAGTTTGACATTATCAGCAGTAATTTAAGAAAGCTTTCAGCCACATCTTAGGGTATTAATCAAAAGAGACAACTGAACTGCTGTGGAGTCACGTGGCTGGAAGCTTTTGGGAAAAATCCCAGTAAGAGTACCTTGTGCCAAGAAAATCTTGTTAATGATCCAATTCTAAAGGTAATAATGACCATCAATGCATTAAAGGGGACCTTTTGTGGTTTCTCTTATTTCCTGCCATGTATTTACTGTTACAATGTAGTTGCTCGTATTAAACTTTAAAGTAATGAGGCCAGTTAATGTACAGGTATTCCCTGTGAGGCAAAAGCTCAGGTTTAAGGCTGATCTAAATTCTTTTTCCAGTTGGATCTTTATGATGTCAATGAGACCAGTTTCCATATATGATTATTCCAGGTGCACAGCTGAAATTAGAAGAGAGTTCACTCAAAGTGTGCAGCGCTAAGGCTTCAGTCACACTGGCCTTGAGACTAGTTGGCGACTGCCTGGCAACCACAGGTCACTTGGAAAAATGTGGATTCCCTGACTGGTTGGTGGAGGATGCTTGCTTGTCACTAGGTGAAATTGGTCACAAAGAAGTATACTGTGCTGCGTTGAAAGTCGCCTTGCAATTGCTTTGGTCGCTAGCAGATTGCCATGGTCACCTGTAGTTTACATGGAAGATCCTGAATCTGACTCGCCAGCTACTTGCCAAGTGGGAGCAAAACTATGAGTTCAATGCAAACTGAAAACTGATTCTGTTTACCTTCAAAGGGGTAAGGTTCAGCAGTTAGGCACAACTTTTATTCTGAAGGTGAATTTTCTCCGTTTCCAGGTTGCATCACACTTTTAAAAATTTTGCTGCCACTCTGTGGTTAGTTAGTGTTTGCAGACAAGTCATTATCTTCTATGAGTAACTGTGGCAATCTGCTAATCATAAGGTTTTTGGTGCAGCACTCTTTGTGACCGATTTCACCCAGCAACTGGTAGCAACCTCCAGCAACCCCTTGCCAACCAGTCAGAAAAAACCCATTTGTCTCTAGTAACCAGTGGTTGACAGGAAGCAGCTGACTGGAAGCCTAAAACAGCTTGATTTGGACAGTGTATGAACTGAGGGGCTGCCTAGTTTAAGATAAAACAGAAATGCAGGGCTTCTCTGGTAGAGACCATGAATCAAAATATGGATCGGGAAATGGAGCATAATGGGTCCATTTTAGTGCTGTTGCTTATTCAGCCTTGATAGTTTGTTTGTAGATCTTACTGTAGAGCATACTACCTGATCAGCTGTGTCCTGTACAGTATAGTTTGCATGCATTGAATGATTGATGGTATTCATTATGAATATGGTCTTCGTCCATAGTTAAATTTATGGATTAAAAAAATGCATTTCTGCTATAACTAATCTTCTGTATAGATCAATTTTAAAGTACAGCATTAAATGAGTTTTATACATTGTGGCAAAACTCAGGTATGAAGAATCAGACCGTCTTACTGACACGGCTGCATAAGTCTGCACTTTGGTTACAAAAGGTTTGTCAGAGTGAACATGAACAGAAGCAAAGAGAGGAAAGTTCTGTGGGATATTGCACCTGGAAACCTTCCTGCCTCCTCTATTCTCATCTGATTATGCAAAGGAGCCACTGTCTGCAAGTCCACATTGGACTTACTTCTCTACAACAGATGATTTTTTTCCTTCCTACATTCGACTTCATTCAGCTGGCCTGAAAACTTTCCTGTGGTGATGCTGGAAGAACTCACCCTGACACTGCTCCAGACCAAACAGTCCATACATTAAATGGAGCTCATGTGGATTAGAATAACATTCTTCTGAGCCTTGATTCATTTCAAATGTTATGGCCCATTATTTACTTTATTGTACCACTTCTGAAAAAATGTGTGGGGATATAACTCTTAAGATTACAGTGCTGATTTGGCAACACTTGTGGAAACTGGTTTTGAACCGTAGTTCTAAAACCACAGTTTTGTTGACTGGTTGATTTTTAAATTAATTCATTTAGCAACAAACACCAAATATATGTTGTTTTCAGATATTTGGATGCAAACATGTATCACTTTTCCACTAGATTCAGAACATTTATGGGTCAAGCAAGGAATCCAAAATCCAAAACTGCTACAAACTGACATTTAGTTCATTACCTGATGAATAACCGAAAGTATAAACCCTACCATCAAATGTGAATATGTCTTTATCTGTTTAGATGTGTGCGTGGCCCGTAACGTGGTCGGATTTTCCATGGAGATTACCCTGTCAAGCTTAAATTTGTGGTCTGGCTCGAGGGAGATTTTAGAAAGGAAAGAGACTGTCAAAGAAAAAGAAGACATTGCTGAAGCAGGCTGACTCTTGACACTGAGGTTTGCATTAAAGAAAATGTGCAAAAAGAATAAAAAAACACTTTCAAAGCATTCGACGATAAAATTTTCATTTCTGTTCTTATCATTCTGGAGCTGGTGCTAGTTTAGTAGAAGGCTGGAGGTCTGGAATAGCGTGGCTTTACCAGAAAACCCAAAGTCACAAAAACACTTTGTGTACCTTCTTTAATTGTCAAATTGACATTCCAACCTGGCCTTAAACAACATTTGAGTTGCATATTAATCTTTCACTGAGCTTTAAGAAGCAACAGTATCCTTTAGATGCACAAAAATGCTGTGGTTCATTTCTGTTACTGAAGGTTTTTTTCTCTCTTTTTTTTTTTTTGCAATCCACCTTACACATCAGAACTGGACAACGCACACTCAGACAATGAGGAATGAGTAGCCTCTTAGACCAGATTAGGGCTGATAAGAGTTTGTAGCTTGAAGAACTACACATTCAGACTCACACACACACACACACACACATACTGCCGGTCTGGGCCTGTCGTGGTCGAGCAGCATATTAAAGTATTGGGTTTCAGCTACTGCTAATCTGCAGAAGAAACGCTCCTTCATGTGCATACTTGTCCCTCTTTCACTCGCCTCCTTTTCCCTTGAATCCCCCCTTTCAGTTCTCTGTTTTTTTTTTCATACTTGTCCACTGACTCTCCTCTGTGTTTTCCCAACTTCTTCATCTTCTTTTTTTTTTAAACATCATTCCTCTTCTTCTCTCATTTCCCATAATTGTCCATCATCTGTCCCTCTCCAGTTTCTCTCTTTTCCCACAGCTTCTGATTTTTGGCACTGCTGTTTTATTCTACCAAGTTCTGATTTTTGTCCTGCGTATGTAGGTATTTTTATTTCATTTTTGTTTTTTATGTTCTGCTTTCTCTGTTGCAATGGGGCGCAGTTCTAGGAGTAATTTCTCAACCCCAGCAGGTGGAGATAAGACTCTTCGGATGTTAAATTTGGATCAGAGGACAAAGTATTCAGTAGACTCAACATTTTGTGGGGGGGGGGGGGTTAGAAGTCACCATTTTATCTTTTTCAAACTGGAGGTGACTGTATTTGTACACAAGGATAGATCTGGGGAATGTCCAGTGCATGCTAACTTATTAGATAAAATGCTAATTTTGGTTAATGAAAAATGGAGTTAAAACACCTGAAAACAACGAACACACTCCTCAAAGCGGCCGTGACCATGAGCATTCATAACTTTAAGCCTTAATACAATTTAAACATGTAATATGTGTAAATATTCCCTGTTACAGATGTCACAAATGTGGAAAATTAACCATAGAGAGCCAAGTTGAAGCAATGTGGTGCAGTGATTAGCACTGTTGTTTCATAGCAAGAGGGTCCTGGGTTCAAATCCACCAGCCAGCTTGGGCCTTTCCTTCCAAAGACATGTTTGGGGTTAGGTTAATTGGTGACTCTAAACTGGTCATAGGTGTGAATGGCTGTCTGTCTCTTTGTGTCAGCACAGCGACAGACTGTACCTCCACCTCTTGCCCTACGACAGCTGTGAGAGGCTCCAGCCCAACTACAGCCCTGATCTGGATAAAGGAATGAAAAGCAGGCTATAAATATGTTTATTGCTGCTGTAAAGTTGGTCATTTTAACATGAGGAATGACTCATTTATTGAGCAAGCCTCAAGTGGCTGTTAGAGGTACTGCGGTTCTTTTGGTACATCTCAGAGAGTACAATGTGGGGCATTTTCAGTGATTCCAGCATGCATGGCTCAGCGCTAGTTAGCCAGTTAGTGGCTCCACTAGTTTGGATTCGACTGAAATACCTCAACATCAACTGTTTGATTCATAACCATGAGTGTTTTGTGCTGCTCTGTACAGGTTGGATTTTTCCTCTTTGTCCCTCTTCACACAAGCAGCTACGTTTTCCTCCCATTATTGCATCTTTTTGGTTTCTCTCTGTCTTCCTATATCTGGTCATTTCACAACATGGGGAGCCACTGGTTTGATGATAAACTTGACTTTAGTATAGCAGCACAGACTGAACCAGTAAAATTGACAATTTCAAAAAATATTAGAACATATTCAGGAGATTAAAAAAAAAAATAGACATGCAAATATGCATTCTGACAAATTAATCCAGCAGATTATTTAATTACCCTTTTTGACTCCCTCTGGACTGGTGTTCCCCTCATTGTCAGTCCTGACAGAAAGCAAATTGCAGATGGGAGCTGCCAAGAAGACATTTTATAGAATTTACTTGTTATCTTGTCCCTCTCCTTGTACAGTAACCTTTCATTTTTTCCCTCGATTCCTCTGAATCTTTCTTTTTTAAGCTTTTTGGCCAGACAAAGCATGACGTGAAGAAATCCAACTATTTTTATCTCTGTCTGTTGCTCCAAACGGGGTGAAAGAGGAGAGTTCAGGGCTTATTTATTGTTATTGCAGCTGGGGGGGGGGGTTGGAGTTGAGCTCTCCAGGCTGTCTTAAAGCCCATGCGTACTCACACAAATGCATACACATTTGCACACAGACACACCAGAGCAAATGCCCTCAGGTCGATCTAATTATTATGCACTCGCATAAGGTCACGCTGGCAGTGAACTTGAACTTTGAGGCTTGTCACATCAGAGCCTACATGGTGATTTACTGGAAACAAAACTGGTTTCCTTAATGAAGGCAGGAGTGTAGTCTTTCACCATAAACCACCACACAGTGGCTGATAAAACCCTCATTAAGGGCAAAGCCACAAACACATAAAACTTACTTCCTTGTGGCAGAAAATAAGCCCCAAA
This sequence comes from Archocentrus centrarchus, assembly GCF_007364275.1. Taxonomy (NCBI): domain Eukaryota; kingdom Metazoa; phylum Chordata; class Actinopteri; order Cichliformes; family Cichlidae; genus Archocentrus; species Archocentrus centrarchus. Next base: position 14,024,121 of record NC_044363.1, on the reverse strand, counting down.
GCATTTACTTCACAGTGGGCAAGAGGGTTTGATGAGCCTTCTGGCAAGGTCAGATGTGTGGGATTGACTGTCGGGATGTTATTTGGGGTTTCATGGTGGTTTCATTCATTGATAGGCTTTCTTTAATGTTGACACACACATAAACTATAATTTACACTAACTAAGCAACATTTGCACCTCAGATGATTGTTTAAGGCCAACTATCGTGCATATTTCCAGCTCCATATGCTTCTTAAACTGAGCCTTGGTCAAGAGGCCCTTGGTTCATCTTCTGTCTGAAAGAAGCAGTTTTAACTCTTCCCTCCGTTTAAGACAACTTTTTTTTGTTTGGCTGCTCTTCATAAAGACAAGGTTTCAAGAGTGGGTGATCAAAATTATCATGGGTCCAGACAGTATTAAAAAAGAGGTTTTAAAAAAGGCAGACATTCAAAGTTATTCTTTGGACATTGGCTGCCTTTTGCTCCATTCTTTGTCAAGATCATCCCACACTGCTTCAATAATGTGGAGGTCCCTTCCTGAATGGCCTCTTGACAGCCACTGAGACCATTTCTGATGAGGCTTCAGTAGATATGCCACTTCTTTTCTCCTCCACAGTGCACACCATGCTGAGATATGCCAGGTTTTCGACTGAAAGCTCTTTGGGAATCACTTTGTTGGTGCAAAAAATACTATTTTATACATGTCAAACTGTGTTATCTTTGGCATTTTTCACAGATTCAACTGAAGACATGGGAACAGATGAAGTGTTTTTGTGACAGGCTGCTTGTAACAAAGTGCCTAAAGATACAAGTTAAAACCGGTTCTTTGCTGAATTGTCTGTTATGTGTAGACACGACATTGATTCATGGCCTGAGTTAGGCACCTTTTTTATGCTTTAATGATTCATAGTTCAGTGTTAAGTGGCTTACAAAACAAAATCCATTCCTCTGAAAATGGTCAGGTACAAGTACTGGACTGAAAATGAGTGAAAAAGCAGCCAACCAAATAAAATGTTGACAGACCTTCGGAGGGCCTGGAGAACTACGTATAGCTGAGGACCATTTTAGAAAACTACAAGAAGGTCGGGATCCTTGGAAGCAAAATATTTTTTTTAAAAATGTGTGGTGACTCAATATTTTTGCACAATAGTGTAAATGAAAGAATTAACACTTCTTTCTGATTGTTCCTCTCTTTCCTGTCATTCTTCTTCTTGCTTGGCACTCAGGAGAAAAAAGTTCAGAAGGGTGAAATGGTGAAGAATTCCTTTCTCAGCATTGCTTTGTTATCTTGAGGTTCTTATTTTTAATGTTGATATATGAAGCTGTGGAGGATAGTGTGTGCAAAGAAAGCACATAGATGGATTGTGTGTGATTGATATCCATGGACACGAATGAATAGTTTAGGAAAGACGGCTTTTAAAAAAAATAGCATTTTCCATCTTGTTACAGTTGAGAAGCAGACGACTGCAGAGTCTTAAATTTTAAAAGCTCCCAGGCTATATCATAAATGAATCAACAGTAGTTCTAAAAAAAAACCATAAAATAAGATGGGAAATATCAAAAAAACGATACAATCTTTGAAAACAGAAACCCACCCCACCTGAAATACAACTTCAATGTGTTATCAATATGGCATTCAGTCATTCGAGCTCATTTTGGGGCAGTCGTTTAAGTGGCAAATGACTCAAATAACTGTCTCGACCTCTGACACAGAGTAACTTTTTCCAGGTTTCAGGCTCTAGACGGGCTTACGGAATGCAAAGTGCAGTGGAGTTCAGTTGTTGGAGTGTAACTCAAAGCGAGTTGATGTGCATCTGAGAAGACATTTATATTTTACTTCCAGGACCCAACCCACTGTGTCATCCTCATTTGCAGTACTGACTTTCTAATTCTCCACTCTCCTGCAGTACAGGTGTCAGACATGCATACTAAATCAGAATAAGAGTCAACAATAGATGACAGATTTTGCAGGGATGACACCACCACTGAAGCAACTAAAATCTGTATCAAATGAATGAATCACAATATAGAAGATAATCTCTAGAAACAGATAAGGGTTAAAACCTACTAGAAGCTTTCTGGTTTCTGCTTGTACTCGTTGCAGTATTACCAGTCATGTTTGACCAGGCTTTGCATGTCCAAAAACATAAGTAGCTCATCTGCCAAAATGCAAACTAAACTAGAAGCTATCTGCTTTTGTCTGACAACCATTTAGCTTTTTAGTAGCTTTTCTAAATGTATCTGCATGTATAAACAATGATCAGCAGATGGAACAGGAAACCTTTGTCCTGGAGGCCTAAAATATTGGCTGGAGCAATCCTCAGATGATAAGTCATCTGGGAAGGGGAGCGGTGGATTAGATGAGAGGAAGATGCTGGTTTGAATCCCCGTTCTAGCATTTACTGGAAAAATTTGGATTTCTGCCCTCGCATGGACTGAAAAAGAAAACATCTGGAATCTGATTCAGCGAACCCTCAGACTGCCTGCCACCTGTCTCCACTCTCATTGGGTCTTGAGCAAGGCCCTTATCCCCCCCTACCAGCAGAGAAAATAAATAGGCAATCCACTGAGTGTTCCATAAATGGCCTTTCAGCTTTGTTTTTTAGGGAATGTCTGTAAAAACATCAAAATATTGGACAAAGAGGCCGAACTTGGTAAACTTTAAAGCGTCAGCATTGTCATTGCGGGTATGTTTGCACATTCTCACGGCAGTTTCCACGCAAAATTCATTAGTAATCATGGACATGCATTTGAATTTTTATTCCATCCATCCATGCATTCACTTCCGGGGGTGTGTGTGTGTGTGTGGGGAGGGTGGAGCCTATCCCAGCTGTCATAGGGCAAGAGGCAGGGTACGCCCTGTACAGGTCGCCGGCCTGTCCCGGGGCCAACACAGAAAGACAGAAAACCATCCACACTCAAGTGCATGTCTTTGGACTGTGGGAGGAAACCCACGCAAAATCCACACAGAGAGGCCCGGGCCAAGGTGGAATCAAACCCAGGCCCTCCAGATGGTATTCAAACTGTAAGGCAGCAGTGGTAACCACCGTGCTGCCTTGAATTTTTGATTTACTTAATTTTGAAAAGACACTTTGAAGGCAGTTTGTGAAATGTTGTTTAAGCAGGCGGCTTAGTGCTGAAGTGACGTATATATATGCCGCGTTGCAGCACGGGTTCGAGTCCTGGCCTGTCACCAATTCGCCCATGTAACTTCCCCTGTATCTTTCCCCATTTCCTGTCTCCCTCCACTGCTGATAAAAACCTCTGTGGCAAAAAAAAAAAGTTATTTAAGCAGTCAAGACATCATATCAGCTAATTATGGACACAAATTGAGCAGCAAAGTATACAAGGTGGCGGCAGCAGCATGAGTCATTGGTCAAGTTTGAATCGTCCCATCAGAGTATGAAAAAATGTGGAGCTGGCTCTAGACTTCACCAGTGGGGACACCTTTGTTTCAATATCCGACATGTTAGCCTGACATGTTAGCATGCTGGTACCAGCTCATATTCTCATTTATTACAGCATCAGTTAAAACATACTCTGATCAAATGTGGCCTTTAAAGAAAAACAAATCTAAATCTGAAAGCATGAGGGCATTGCATTCGATGCAACAGGTTTGCATGCTGAAGTTTTCTTATTCTGTGGCTCCAAGACTGGGACATTCAGCATAAAACTGTCCTGTGTTTTTCATTCACTTAAAGTCTGTATCGAATTGTGTGTTTTTAAAAGTGTAATTAGATAATTGAAAGGGTATAATCTGGGCTGTGTTTATTCAGTGTATGCTGTTGTTGTACTCCTACAACAAACCCCTATTACCTAGAATTATCCCTTGATGATAACCACAATTAACCTTTCATTAAAAGGGCAGAATAATAACTTCAAGCTGCAAACGTGGCGAAAAGTTGGAAAATACAAAAAAAAAGAAGAAGAAAGAAAAAAGTTCCCTTTATTACCAATTTATTACGCTGAAAACAACTCCTACAAGTTTCTACAGAGGTATAATTTTTGTGATCGGATAACTTGAGGGAAATATTGTGGTTACTTATGCTGAGAATAACTCTTAGATGTGTTTTCATGTTATACGTCTAAGATGTCAGAACTCATTTCTTTCACCTCAGAGGCCATTTTTCAGCCTGCTTTTCCCGTCTATAACAATGGGCTTATGCAGAGCAAGAAAAATCATCTTCACTGAGAAAATGATTTAATTTCATTGTGGCCAGTTGTGTGCTTTATTTCTTCATAGAAAGGTCCCGCAGGATCTCATTTTCTCATCACACGTGTCGTTGCACATCCATGATGAGAATCTCCCGTTCCTCCACATCCCAAAGCTGCTCTACTGGGTTGAGATCTGGTGACTGTGGAGGTCATTTGAGCACAGTGAGCACATTGTCATGCTCAAGAAGCTGGTTTGAGGTGATTTGAGTTTCGTGACATGGCGTGAAATCCTGCTGGGGGCAGAAGATTCAGTTCAATTCAGTTTTACTTATATAAGTAGGACTAAATCCCAAAAATAGTCACCTCAAGGCGCTTTATATTTTAAGGTAAAGGCCCTACAGTAATACAGGTGAGGGTACCCTGTGGTCATAAAGCGATGAACATGGTCGGCAACAATACTCAGGTAGTCTGTGGGGTTCAAATGATTCTCAGTTGGTAGTAAGGGGCACAAAAATATCCTCCACACCATCAGCAGCCTGAACTGTTGATGTCATGTGATTGACAGATTAGATAGTTGCATTAATGAGCAGTTGAACATGTGTACCTAATGAAGTGACCAGTGAACGTGTATAACTACACACAGTAGGTTGTAAATACAAACCAGATGGTAAACAGCAATAAAGAAAACAAAGGACTGTAACTCCCACTGATACTCGTTTCACATTTAAAAGCACTGCTGGTCAAAAATCTTACAACATGCTACAGAAAGCTTCCAGTGCTGTGCGCAACATAAATTATGCATGTAACTCATGTCACTCTTTCGCCATCCGAGAGTTTCCAGTGTGAAGAATTTAAGCATTAGTGACAGCAGACATATTGAAAACATGTTGCTCCAGAGTTGCCCTGAAAGAGCCTTAAACACTGTGTTTTTCAGTTGTTTTTTTTTTTCTTCCCTTCTTCAACTGCAGCCACATGCAGGGCAGAAAATCTGTTGGCAATTTTCTCTCTTTAAGTGTGTGTGGGGGTAATTTTCTGGTTTCAGGAGTGGAGGAACGTTAGGCAGAGACGGGCACGCTACGCCGAGCGAGACGAGCCTTTGCAGCCAACTCGACACTCGGCGCTGGGCTTTTCTATATTGTGTTCCCCCCTTAGAGTACATAGGATATACACAAGTGGTTGTGTGACACTGACACACACACACTAAACCCCAGAGTGATCATGTTCAATTTGCAGGTTGAGTTGAGTGTTCAGTGCAGGAGAAACAAACCCACTGCCAAGGATAACATCACATGTGCAGCTGGGTGACCATCAAAAAACGGAATTAATCATATTCAGGATATTGTGGTATTTCTGCAAATTAATCGAGGAGATTTATTCCAACAGGGGCTCAGTGCCCTGCTCCGGGGCACTTCAGATGGATAAAGGGGAAGAAAAAGCTGAAAGCAGAGGCAAAAGGGGGAAAAGAAGTAAAAGGAATTATGAATTAAAGGTGAGCGAGGAGCAAAAGATAAAAGTGGTTCAGTGACAGAATTTAAGGAAACGTATTTCATGCAGAAAAGGCGACTGAAGCTGATTTAGAAAGTGGGAGAGACAAAAGGAGCAAGAGTCAGTACAGTCAGTATGAGAGTGTGTGAGAGAAGATTTACTGAGTGTGTGAGGGAGAAAATGCATGCGTGTGTGTGTGTGTGTGTGTCCTACATGCAGCTCTGGTGGCTCTGTTAGAGGGAGGGATTGCTATGAAACACTTCTATCCTGATGGCAGTGGTCTCCTTCAGGATGACAGTGCCTCCATCCAAAGGGCACGAGCGGTCACTGAGTGCTATGAAAATGATGAGAATCATGTGCTTTGGCTTTCAGTCACCATTTTAAGACCTGGCGAAGATTTTGGAACCCATCCTCTCCACCACGTCATGAACTCACCAAATAAAAGAACATCTTTTGTTACATTGACTTTCCAGAGAGCAGAGGCATCAATGCCAAGGCACACTGAAGCTGTTCTGGCAGCACATGGTGCTCAAACGCCTTAGTAGAACATGTTATGCTGCTTGTGGGGGTTTGCTTTTTGGTTTTGCTTTGTTTTCCTTTAATTTGCCACTTGTTTGTATTTTGGCCTTGGCTGTGTCTCCATCTGGGAAAGATGAAACAAAGGCCGCTTGCTGGGAATATAGATGACAGAGAAGAACAGGAGAAATAAACCAGAGATGGGGAGGGGCTTGTGCTGTTGAGGGAAGAAAAGAGAGAAAGTCGAAAATCAGCAGAGTTTGAAGGGAAAGAAAAAAATGGGATGTGGCCTATTTTGTAACTTTAAACTACATTTAATAGTAATAATAAAGTCTCTGGTGTGCCTTCTGTACCAGTGCTGTGGTGTTTGTAGATCAGGTCAGGTTCTCTTCTACTTGCCCACCCGTCAGCTTGAAATCCCAGACCCCCTCCATACTTTCCCTGTGAATGAAAATGGGCTGAAAGTCCGTTTTCTTCCTCCTGCAGAGAATAATCAGCTCCTTGGTCTTGGTGGTGTTAAGGATCAGGTTGCTATCGCTGGGTCACACACAGCTGCTCCACCTCATCCCGATAAGCAGACCTTCTCCCTCATTCTAACTGACAGAGAAGGGAAGCAAAGTTTCAAAATTCAACCTCAAATCAACTTTATTTATACTGTTCCACGCCACAGCAACAGTCACCTCAAGCCACTTTATATTGTGAGGTAAAGAGCTGCAGTATTAGTGGATGGACGCCAGTGAGCTCCTATACGCTCGCAGTTGAAGACAGCGGGGAGGAAGAAGCAGATCCAGGCTCAGGGAGGGGCAGCCATAAGCATTAAAAAGGACAAAAGAAAAACTATGGGGGAAAGTCAATGGCAGGCAATAGTGGATTATAAATACACCAGGAGAGAAAAGAAGGGGGTGGAGAAATGCTAATGGCATCATGGGAAGTCATCCAGCAGCTTGAGCCTTTAGGAGCACAACTGAGGGATGGTTCAGGGTCATCTGATCCAGCCCTAACTACAAGCTTTATCAAAAAGGAAAGTTTTAAGTGTAATCTTAAACATAGAGAGGGTGTCTCGCTTTTAGGACAGCCTGATAATAATGAATTACATTTTGTTTGTTTAATGTGAGATAAAGGAAATATCTTTTGGCTTTAGCAGCCTAACTTAACACACCTAATATCTATATGTCACGTGATTCGTGTTGTAATTTGGATGCTTTTATTTTTGTCTTCTCAGTAGAACACATAGAATAATGCTCATCATCTGGTTGACCTGAAGTTTCTCCTCTTTTCTCCCGTTCACAAACTCTTTTTCTTTCTTTCTTTCTTTCTTTCTTTCTTTCTTATCCTAATCAAAGCTGCGCTGGTGCTGTAAACATCACAAAGCTCCACTGTGCCACACTGGTGATTTGAACTTACTCAACTATACAATCAAATGATTTATGACATCCAACACAAACAAAATGCCTGTGTTTATTGCAGACACTTCACACTCACACCCTGGCACTGGCTAGTTGAGGAGCACAAATAAGGAAGAGAACAGTTGCAGGTTAATGATTAATTACAGTCGTGGATGCTGGATAACAGTTTTTTAGCCGCACAACTGGACAAAAAAATCTTTAGTAAACCGTTCTTAAGATGAAAGAATATTACTGACAGGAAACTCTTACAGCACACACAGTAATATTACACTGTAAATGGAAATTGTGTCCTTTTTTCAAAGTAAAGTAGTGCATTTTTGTACTTTATTCTTGACAGTTTGTACTTTATGCAAGTACAAACAGTGCAGGGGTGAGCACAGTGATTTATGGGGTCATTCATTAATTTCCAAATTCAAATCATTATTGTTGTGGTGCTGCGATCACTGTTTCATTGAGTGACGTGTGATGCAATTTTGAGTTGTGTAGGTGAGAAATGTGTCTAACTTAACTACAGGCTACCTTTAAATGATTGATTAATGACAGTGTTCAAGGACGTTGTGTTCCTGTGACCAGAAATTTCCTAAAATTATTAAATTAAGCTATTTACAGTCACATTTTCTGAGATAATTTAAGATTTATTAAGTTTATTTAACTTGAAATCTGCAGATTTCACTAACTCAGGAACACTATATTAAGTTCATGTGATTCCGGTTTATGCCAGTGTACTGCAGGGCTCGCCGGGCCTAGGTTGATCCCCTGTCAGTTGTGGGTATTAAGTTAATCAGTGCATCTTATTATCCTACTGCTAATAATTTTTACACCTTTAAAAAGCTTTGAAAAAATATGAAGGATTTAAAAGGAGATTAAGGAACCAGACAAATGTTACAACTTTATATTTTTACCTGTTCAGCTGATTTCTGACCACCTATATCCACATATATGTGACTTTTAATTTCCTACAAACGTATAAATATAATTAATAAATTAACTAGTCATAATCACATTTTCTGAGTTAATTTAGTTCAGTCAGTGAACTCAGTTTATTGTATTTAACCTGAAATGAAGCGGGGCAAACTCTAGTGGGCTCACTCTGTTAGGTTTTTGTTTTTGTGGTTATTTTCACATTTCTACAACCACAACCGTGTCTCATAGTTTGTATACGTATAAAACAGCTTGTTTTGTTTGTTTTTGTACATCTATTTGAAAAATGTAAAGAGTAAACACAAAATAATTAGAAACAACAGAAATAAATATATAAACTGTACAAAAATACATATAAAAAATTTTGTATCTTATAACTTTATACAAATATTATAATTTTATATTGTTTTACATGTCAGCTGTCTACTAATTTAGGTAGCTGGCATCAGATGAATCATCCATAGCCTTAAACTTTGCAATTGCTCATCTGTACCCCACCCAAAAAAAAGCCCTGTGTTAATGATCCTTTGTTAGTTGTATGACTCAAAATAAATAAGTTAGTGTTACTCATCATGTTACATTAACCTAGTTTTTAATCTGGCAGTGACTTTGAGATTTTTTTTTTTTAGGTCAGGCTAAGTTGTTTATATTTTTAGCATAAAGGCACTTTTGGTTTCCTGTGTGTGAGCAGAGGAAAGTGATGCTGATAATAATAACAAAAAAAAACTCCTCAGTTTTTCTTATTCTCACTTTTTTTGGTGACCTTTATGTTTTTCTGTTTTCTTTCAGGTGACAGAGAGCATCATTTCAAAGCAGACCTTCATTGGTGAGCATCTCGCTCTCTCCTCTCTCACACACACACACACACACACACACACACACACACACACACACACACACACACACACACACACACACACACACACACACAAATCTAATCTAACCTTCTTGCATTTTTTGATGTCCTTTCTCCCTCAGAGGCGAGAACCATGCCTCGCCATTTCAACAACTCGGGGTCAAAGTTTATGAGCCCCGTGGCCCAAAGGCCATCTGCCCACTTGACCCTCAGAGACACCAGCTCTCAAGGTGAGGCATCTGTTGTTATTACTCTGGGCGAAAGCTCTTTGGAAGCTGGAGAGGAAAATGAAAGTTTCGCTGCTGGCCACATGTTTTGCATCTCCTGAGCGATAAAACTGTGGGGTGAATGGATAAAAACTAAGATAAGCTAAACAGTTTTGGTTCCTACATGGTGCAGACATCTGGACTGAACATCACCAACAGCATGCTGATTTATTCTGAAAGCAGAGCAGCACTGACACATCACAGCTTGAGCAGGGAGGAGTTTGTCAAAAAGCATTGATGAAACCACTTTTCATGGTGAAAATGAGACTCAACCACCAACGACAGCGTTTTACTCAGAACATTGGGAGCAGCTGCTGCCCGTAAGGGGTAAACAAATGTAAAATCTCCTTTAAATTGCTTTAGTTGTCTTTTTATCTGTGCATGTGTATACTTTAATACAATATCAGGACGTTTTAGATGGATTCATTTATTCCTCAGCCTGCAGAGAAGGCTTTTTAAATTCAGCTGCATCTACATTAGTGGTCATTTTTTGCAGACAGAAAGTTGCTAAAACTCTCGCTCAGTTGACACATTGTTTCATGGTCAGGATGTCACCTGATGAAGCCAGTATGAATCCAGCAACTCTACTGAGATTTACAGACAACAACCACAGAAATGTAGCTTCCACTGTGGTACAGTCCATGACTGTCACGCACACCCAGTGGCCATTTTACACCCTCTAGATTCCCTTTTAGGAAGTTTAATAAAAACTGGTGAATTGTGATGGAAAGGCAACCTGTCCAGGCTATACCCCACCTTTCGCCCAGTAACCCTATCTGGCTAACCCAATGGATAGATGGATGAATTATTAAGTCATTCCATCTATTAAATCATGTTTCCTTCCCTGTTTTCTCAGGTAGATTGTTAAGAAGTGCATTAAAGTCTACTCAACTGCTCTTCTTTTTTGTACCACTTCCTGTGTGTCCAAGACGTTTACCGCCAAGAAAAGCTGAACTTATATGTTGAGTCTGTGAGGTCTACCAATGTGCTGTATGTGGCAATAAAGTAGACATTTATAGACACAGATAAGAATCACATATGTTGTAAAACACGGACTTTAAAGTTGGAATGTGTTTTTCATGACTTTGGTATTGTTTCATCTGAAACTATCGTGCAAGCCGAAGGGTGTTGACAATCTGGCAAAGGCTGCCTGATGTTATTTCCATTGAGCTGACAAAGGGTAAAAAATGTGCTGTGTGTGAGTGTGAGCGATTGTGTGTGTGTGAGAGGGTGAGGTTCACACATTAAGCCTGGATTTCTTATAAGGAAGTGCAGCAGAGGAGAGCAGACTTTGAGTCACGATGGATGCTTCTTCTAAAGGAGTTATCTTACATGAGAAAAATAAAAATTTCACGTGATGTCATGCATTGTTCAAGAGTTGATGTCATACTGGACATGGCCAGTTGGTACAGAAAAATGTGTGTTCGCTGACTGGTTGGCAGTGGTTCCTGGAGATGGAAGGAAAGTGTTACACCAAAAACCTCCTAGTGATTGCTTTGGTTGCCTGTAGTATTGTTTTTTTTTTAATGTTTGTGTGCAAATACTTGCTAACTGCTAGCCAAGCAGCAGTACAGTTTGACAAAGTGCGACGTAAACTGGAAATGGAGAATGTTCATCTTCAAAGTGAAAGTTGTGCCTCGGAGCCACAGCCAACTTGTTTCAAAAGGTGCAGCTTTTATTTTTGGATGTTTGTAGACAAGTCCATCACTTCCATTCAAACCATGACCGCAACAATATGCTAGCCAAAGCAATCATAAGGAGGTTTTTGCTAACCAGTTGCTAGATTTAGCCACAGGTGTTTGCCAGGACGTCACTTACCAGTCTGGAACCTTATTCCTACATTGCCACCATGATTATCACAGGTCCAAAATGACAGGCACGTTAGCATCACATGGTTAGTGGTCCCTTGTCTGCTAATTAGTGCCAATTAACAGACTAATAAAACACCAGAATTTCACTCACTAAAACTGAAGCACAAGTTTCTTGGATGGTTTGTACCACACAGCAAGCAATATTTTTCATCAAAAATAAAAAAGCACTCACACGGTGGAGCAGTCCACTTCAGTGACTAGCGAAGGTGAGGCCTAGAGCTGCCTGTGTCGGGACAACTTTTCAAGTATCCAGTTTCCAGGTGGATTATTTATAAAACCATTGACCCAGCGTAGAGTTCTTATAAAGAAGGAAACTATCTACAGAGGCAAAACATTTTAGTATCAGGCTGTAAACATGTTTTTTAATGCTGTAAAGTTGGGCATTTTAACGTGAGTCTGTGGAAATCGACTTGCTTTTGAAACCTCAACTGGCCACTAGAGGAACTCATTTTTCAGCTTTGGAACAGCTTGAGAAGTTTATTAAATTAAGGTCTCTGTGACTGTTCTGCGCTTATACATCAAAGCATTATTGTGTAAGTGTTAAAGCTTCGATTGTTGATGGTAGTGTTTCATATATGCACACTGTTAACACAAGTACATACTGGGATGGCAGAGGAAATTAAGCTACAAACTACAAATAATATTCTGCATTTCTTGTATCTAAAAGGACTTTAGCTTCATGATGGTGCCTCTTTGTATAAGTTTGAATGTGCACTTCAGTGTCCTATAGAGAAAACAGGACTTGGAAGGAAAATCCACACACCTTGCATTGCCCAATACATGTGCTGCATCTGGCTAAACGTGTATAATGTAACCACTGTTCACAATAATTTTCAATAATACTGTGATATTAGTAAAACTGCTTTGTTATCACAGGATTTTATCTTCTTTAGTTTAAGCGCAGATGTTTCTCAACATTTAAAGGGCTTTGGGGTAAAATGCATATTATTGCTCAACTCTGGCAGCTGTCAGAGGAGAGCTACTCTTGAGTCACAAACTGTTTCACCAGTGGTTCTTTTTGTTGGCTGCTAACAAAGCTCAAAAGCTACAACAGCAGCTTTTGAGCTTTGGGCAAATACTGATATGTTGGCCCAGTTCCATTTCTTAGTTTATTGAAGCCGTTATTGATTTTCTTTTCTTTTCTTTTTTTTATTAGAACCAATCTATGATTTGTAGGCATGGTGTGAATTATTTGAATTTCAGCTTTTGTTAGTTTGTTTTTCCCTGTTTGTTTTGCTCTCCAACCCCTCAAGGCATTTTTTTTCTTCTCTCTTCAATTTAGAATTTAACGCTTACCACTTTTTTCTTCTTCACCAACAGGGTTTTCTTCTTCCCCGAGCACCATGCCAGGTCTTCATCAGTCCTGCCGCCATTTGGTCCGCTCATGGGCCAATCAGAGCTTAGGAGCTCATCTGCACAACATGACCCTGTCTAATGGAAAGCTCCGAGTGCCCCAAGATGGGCGGTACTACCTGTACTCACAGGTGACAAAGCTATGTAATTTAGTCAAAAATAATCTGAAGGTGGTAAATTATTCAATTAACGCTCACTTGAAAGCTCAAATATTTTAGTTTTTTCCTCTTTCACTACATTTCTTATAATCAACAAGATTTTATTATACCATACAGCTCAACGGTGATCCCAGTTTTTTTAAGGGTTCTGGTTCTGGATGTGAATTTCCCCAATCATTTCCTCCATTTCAGAAAATCATTACGGAATGACTCTTAAGTCTTGACCCAACTGATAAGTTGAATCGGAAAAATAGGTCGAATAGGAAAAAAAAAAAAAAAGATTTAACTGTTGCGGTCTATAGGTCTGGACTTTATGTAACGATTACTTTTATTATTACTTAAAGTAAATCAGTTTTTCAAAATCACTTTTAAGGATGTAACATGTTTCTAAACTCAAAGCTATCATCTACCCAATACTTATGTAATCTACCAGGTAATAACTCTAATGTGTTAAGTTTAAAAAATCCTATCAGTAGGAAACTGGAATCATTTCACAAACATGTGCTCACCCATGACAAAGTTATTATACAATAGCAGACTGTGGAACTTGTTGATGACTGGAAGGAATATTTGTTCTTATCAACATGAAATTGACAACAAAGGTGGACTTCATGACTAATGGATCATCAGTCATCATAAATCATTTAACATTTTAAGCGAAGATAAAACACACTCTGTTTATATCCCAGATTTAGAAATTCTAGGAGTGGTAGGCATACTTTCTTTTCCATCGCGCCATTGTTCCAGTGGTACATTATGTACCCTAAAGGACGTTTATCATGGTGAAAGTCTGCAACTGATGTCATGAGCTGAACAACTGATCATGTTAGCACAGCTAAAAACTGTTGTGTTGATTACACTAGAAATGCATTTGGTGAGTTAAGCTTCCTCAGCATTAGTGTTTATGAGTAGCATCAAAATGATATTTCAAAACAACCGTGTGTACTACTCTCTTCACAAACCGGCCCAGTATGGCTCTTGCGTGAGCTATTTATTGAAGCTGCAAGTTCTGGAGGTGTAAGGCGCCTATTCCTGAAACCTAAAGACTCTGATGTATTTATGTTTTTGGTCAGTTGTGCACAGGAGCCTCCCACTTCTCTTTATGTTCATGCCATGGCCAGTTTATGCCAAGAGAGTGGTACATACCAATATATAGCAACCCCCACACGAAATAGCCTTTGATTCTTAGAACAAGGAGACTCTGACAAATTTTACAATAAAGCTCTTATTTTTAAATATAATTTAAATTAAACTTTCAGATAAAGATGCTTCAGGCACTTTACTAGCCATTTTTTTTTGTTTGTTTTGTTATGTTTTATTTTTTAAATCAGCAGAACAGTTTTCGGCTATGCCAACATAATTTAAAAAAAAATTTTTTTTTAACATGACGAGACTGTAATTAAGTAACAACATAAAAAGAAATTGAAAAACAAAAGTGTGGTGTTTGCTGAATAAAGGCCTCTGTACCCATTGTATATTTGGATTCAGGAATTTTTGTTTAAATTTCTGATTAGATTTATGTTATATTAGGTAAAAATGTTTAAAAAAAACAAATAAACAAGGGCATTTCAAAGGAAACAAACCTGCTCACTTTGGGGCATGCAGTCACCATTTGCTTGAACTTGTTCCCACCTTTCTCCAGGTGTATTTTCGTTATCCATCCCCAGCTGCAAGTGAGGGGGATCAGCGCAGCGTCAGCCACCAGCTGGTGCAGTGCGTCTACAAGAAAACTTCCTACCCAAGCCCCATACAGGTACAGCATCTTTTTCCTAAATCAATCGAAGGTCATGCTGAACTATTCATACTGTTGAGCACGTTCCTTAGCAGTGGTATAATTTTCTTTTCTTTCTTGGCATTTTCCAGCTCCTGAAGGGGGTGGGAACCAAGTGCTGGGCTCCAGACGCTGAGTACGCCCTACACTCCGTCTACCAGGGAGGACTGTTCGAACTGAGGGCTGGTGACGAAATCTTTGTCTCTGTCTCTTCCCCCACCATGGTGAATGCCGAAGAATCTGCTAGCTACTTTGGCGCCTTCCGTCTGGACCTCTGAGAGGAAAGGACTGGAGTAAAAAAGAACAGATGGGGCAACGGATGGATGGATAAACAGATGGGCTGGAGAGCTAGGGGCCTTTTGAATATCCATTGACTGTGGGGAAAAGGGTCCTATAGGCAGAAGAGTGAGATGGAGGCCTGGATCTTCAGTGTTTGCTTGGACAGATGCATTGAAGGATGGAAGGGTCTGCGTGAATGATGAATGCTGCAAGAGGATAGGGTGAGGGAAAGTAAAAGTGGATTTGCCTTTCCTACTCTCTCAATTAAGAGAAACCTAGCCTTCGAGATAAAAAGACACGTGCAATCATGGAAAACAAATAAATGTGAGGACTTTGATTTAGAGTCGATTCTTGTGGAGGGAATTTGCCACGGGGATTAAAAAAAAAAAAAAAAACATGACCTTCCAAGTTCACCCCAGTAATTAGGCTGCCTTGCTGTGTAGATCTCAACATAACACATGACCCTCCATGTGTTAAAGTGTCAATGACCTCATTGTGGGGGAAAAAAATTAGACCCTTGGATTTGGATTTGAAGAATATACACAAAATAAAAACTTTACTCTCTGCATCGAAGATGTGAGTAAAGACTGAACGGCTGCAGATGGAAATGATACAATCAAACCAAAGCATAAACTTGTGGAGTATAACTTTTTTTTTTTTTTTTTAAGTGTGCCATGGGAGTTCTGTACATATATATGGCAGAGAATGAGATTTACACAAGGAACTGTGGTGATTTTAATGAATTCCTTTGTGTTTTACCGTTGACTGGACTTAAAACCACTTGGGGAATCTGCAGATTTCTACTCGGAACACAAAAACTGTGGATATTATGCAAAGACTTTTAGTGGAGGAAAAACAAACTGTGGAAAGAGCCAAGAGGTTTTTGAAGAAGAGTCTGCAAGCCAAGGAGAAATAAAAACAAGGAGGGAGAAATCTTGTAAATGTTAATAAGAATGAGCCCGGCAGAGAAAGATTAAAGGACAGAGAGAGATGCCGAGGGTAGTATGCAGCCTGACCAGTGTGCCTGGTTGATGTCTCTTCTCTCTCTTTCACTTTCCCTTGCTTCTTTCTCTCATCCTTTCATTTAAACTATTTTATCTATCTTGTCAAACCTGTGAAGCTGCATTATATTTGAGTTTAGGGAGCAGTTAAGCAACCAACCAGAAAGCAGCAATGTGAGAACAAGATGACAGAAACACATGCAAATAGGCAAGTTGCACAGTCAGAGAGCATGGGTTAAAAGTGACATTTAGGTTGGGTTTCATGGAGGTGCTGTTTTCACTGCAAATATTATGGTTACTTCACATAAAAATCTCAATCTGCATGCATGCAATTAACATATTTTCTTGTGTATGCCATTATTTTTCCAGGCACAAATGCCTGACAGGGTTGCACCACGAAGGGCATGTGGTGTAAAAATCTGTACCAAATCAAATATGCGCATCCACCTGGTGTGACGACCCCTTGTGAATAAAAGAGCAGCCAAAAGAACCTTTGTCAGTGCTGGCTAGCTAGAATATGCCATATCTTCCTCCTACCTGCTGTACACTGATTGATGGTCCCGCCCCTTCAGCTAGTTAACCCAGCTTCCCAGACTAACCATTTTAACAGCCGTCTGGGCACTCCATGCAGCTGTACCTAGCAGAGTGAAAGCACTCAAAGTAGCGAGATTAAATATGAAAGCATGTCATTTGAGAAAAATGCAAAGCAATAGCAAAATAACATCCATACCTTAAGTTAGAACAAACTCAAAGTATTCCTTTGAGTTTGTTCTAGCTTAAATATGACATTGTTTGACATTTTGAGGAATACACAATCACAAACCACTGTGTTGTGGACCTGTTTTCAAGCCTTGAGTTGTGTTAGTTAGCAGCTTGGAAATTTGAGACTGGTCGTGATGAGCAAAGGGAGTTCTCTGAGTTTCTCTGACTGAGAAAAACTGAATTTTCCTGTAAATGGGACCATTATAATGAGAGACCATAATTAACAGAATGAGCATCATGTTGTATTAAATATGATTTAAAGAAAGCATCTGAGAACATATACTCATCAGGAGAGTGTTTACTGATCATTTTCCCTGCAACTTCTATGTAACCAGACATGTTTTTGCAACAGCAGTCGCCCCCTGCTGGCCATTAGAAGGAATACAGGTGTGAGGCATTTGACTAATAATATAAGTTCCTGTGAAACCAGAAGTTACATCAGTGTTTTTTAGCAGTCTGTGCCCAAGTTAAAGGAAGATATGATTGTGTTTCAAAATCTGAAAAAAAAAAAACTTTTAATATTCAACCATAGATATTTTATTAATGTAGGTTTCAGTAACAATGAAAAAAAAAACAGAAGGTACTTGTTACCAAGAAATGGAAACTAATTTGACGCTTCAATGCTGGAACTGTTTGTTCAGAGACACAAACGGCTGACTGAAATTGGCTTCAAGTCACTTAGAGACAAAACAACTGCAAACATCTCGAGCAAATTGAAACACAGAAACTCACACCAAGACAAGCAAACACAGACACGCTCGAAGAAGGATTTGGAGAGAGAGGATATTTGCAGACATAAACCATGCACCGCCTAGCACAGATTCAACTCCTACATGCTTTTTTTTTTTCCCTCTGTATGCACATTAAAAGAGATACACACATCACCTCACACTACATCCAGTCTAGCTTGTGTTCTGCAGACACACACATCATCCAGTGTCACATCCAGCGTGAAGACATACGCACTGATTAATCAATGCTGTCTAGCCTCCCTGTGCCATATGGTAGTTGTCAGTGATCAGCAGTGAGTGTGTGCACGCTAAGAATATATGTTTGTTTAAAGGGTTGTTTCACATTGATTATTCAGAAAATGGGGTCAAAAAAATTCTTGCTTGTTTCTTTGTGTTCATGACCTCCAGTTTGCTTTTCCAAAGAAAAGAAAATTGTACACTTAAACGATCACATATGATCAAGGCTAAGCTCCTCCTTTCCATACAGCACAATATGTCTTTGTGTATTTACCCTATGAAAGGTTATGTTATAGTGTAGCTTTGTCAGGGAAGCTATGAAAACACAGCAACGGAGCCGGTTTAGTTTTCTGCCCAAATCATAAAATTGAAGGCAAATCCATATTGCATTTGCTGTTTTAAGCTGTTTTTTGCTGGTTGGCGTGTACCCGCTCACATTTCTGTCGGCCTCTCAATGATGCATCACATACACCAGGCTCTACGAACCTAGGACTAACAGTTCACAGACTATTAGACTAACTTAAGATATAATTGAGGGTAACTTCAACAGTTATGATTATTATGCAATACACACAATATTATAACACTGTGAATCCCTGGACCAAGTATCTCTTCAAATAGTTACTGATTGCAGCTCTATTAAAATCACAGCATACAAGCTAAGTTATGTTTGAGTAATTAATGAGCTTTGGGCCAAAGTCAGGTTAATAATTTTCTTCAACAGTAGAATCAATGTTTACCATTCAGGTTCCCTGTAATGAGGCACAACATGGTAACTGTGAATCTTATAACATATAAAGTCAAATGAACGTCATAAACATTTAATCTTTTCACTTTTCTGTCTCTAAATAATTGTTCTCTGATTCATTATGCTGACAGCAGACATCTCCAGAGATCCATATGTTGTGAATAAGTGGACAGTTATCTGTGAACCGAATCATAACAGAATCATTTCATTACGTTTCTCTGTTAGCACACGAGACTCCCGCTGGCTGTTTAATTAAGCTTCTGATGCTTAAATGTTTTTCATGTGTAGTACCCTGCAGAGTGACTGTGTTCATCTCTCAGCATTTCACTTATTGTTAGATAATAAATATGCCACAGGGCCACAGGCTGCTTTAGTTTATCATTTAAAAAAACATAAAAACCATGAACTTGTCAGCACACTGTGGGGTAATGTCACAACAAATCATCTCAGTAACTCAAAACATCTACATAAAATGCTGCATTTTGGAAAATAAACTGAAATCATTTGATTTTACTAGACATCGGTTCAAGATGTCCCTAAAAGAGTTGGTCCCAAACTCAAATTAAAAAAAAAAAAAAAGCTTTCCCAAAACAATTCCAGGTTATCACAAAAATGTTAAATCTAGCGCAACAGTAGTCTAACACAGTGGCGTAATTTAAAGACAACAAGGACTGTTTTAGCTCATCCAGTACTTTAGACTTTAAATGAAACAAAGACTAGGAGTTGCTACAGTCTAGACTTGTGTTTGTGGGTGTTCAGATGAATCCAAGTCTCTTTCATGTGTTGAATCCAGATGGGCACAGGAGATTTTCCAGTATATTATTCCAAATAAAATGTGCAGCAGTACAACACTAACCACAGACTTTATATAAAGGATGGATGTAGCTTTTATATGCAGAAGTGCCTTGAAGCTGCAGTTTTCCCTGATCTCCAGCAGGGCAACGACTCCTGTGGTTGCAAAAAAGAAGTCAGATTGTATGGAAGTCGATAAGAAAAAGATCCAAAAGATCCATGGATTACCTTATCTATGGCCACTGTAAACACATTTCTGATAAGTTTATGGTCTCAATCACTATTTCTAGGTGTTGCTGAACACAACATGATTGTTCTTTTTGTAAATACTGGCAAGATTTAGAACAAAATACACGAGAAAGTGGGAGTATAGAGTTCAAATCGCTGAGGCAACTTAAAGTAAAACCAGAGTTCCTGTTTTGTAAATACTGCTCTCAACCTTGACCTTCTGAAAGTAAAATAAATCATCCACTTGATGATAAACTGCCAATAGAAATGTCATATTGTGAGTTAGGAGGAGTGTGCATATATGTGTGGTCTGCTGTGAATCCAACATATGGTCATTGTGAGAGATAAAAGATGATGACACAGTGCTGTTTATCTTGGCAGTTCAGTCTCTATTATTGAGTCAGGCCTGTTTTTGATGTGTTTTGGTAAAATATTGCTTTTACTTTGAAATCAAATCTTGTCTGTTCTTGGTTTTGCGTGTGTGTGTGTGTGTGTGTGTGTGTGCGTGTGTGTACGCATATGCGTAGGCGTATGGGCTTATGCACAAACATGCACAAAAGTGGTTTTGGACAACAGTTGAATGCCTTGCGCTTGAAACTGCCAGACCACGAGTCAGACAAATTGTCCATCTCTTGCTCTCTACTAGACCTGGAAAGAGAAACTAAGCCATTGCCGTGGGGCGCTGGGAAATCCAGACCTCGTGTAAGTCAGCGCTGAAATCTGTTTCCAGACGTGCGCTGTTTTGAGCTCCCATCCAAGATTCACACTGTGTTTATATTTTGCAAGCAGTGAGGTTTGCTGAACATAGACATATATTTTCAAGGCGAGCGCTTCACAAGTCCTGTTTCACTTTGACAGACTGGGTGTCCAAACACAGCGGCTTCTCCAGCCTTGGCTTTACACAGGGTTGGGAAAACACCACCGGCTAGCCACTGTTGTGATGCCGGTGAGGATGTAGCTGTATCTGAGGTATGACCAGCTTGGTTCCCCAACAAAATAAACCCAGACACTAATAAACAAGCTGAACACATCCTTTCTCATAAAACAAACACATTGGGGGCCAAATTTTGGATGAACTTGAAGCCTACATTTTGAATTAATAGCAGCTATCTTCTTTGCATATCCATCTTGTTACCATAATAAACTTGCACAAAACCACTGATGAGATATATATTATAATTTGACCACAGTTCCTGCCTATTAGCTCATTTTCTGTGGTTCTGTTGTTCACCAGGTGCAACTAAGCCATTATTTTTGGTTTCAACATCAACTCTAAGAAACATATGTTGCTTATTAAACAGCTGCCTGTTGCAGGAACCTTAAAAAAAATAATCCAATGTAAGACCATTTAACAGCACAAGTGACTGGCAAGTTTTGAAATACACCGCCAAATGTTGGTGGTACACCACAAATATGTTGCATTGTTCTGTTGGCACTGACATAAATCAGTGTACTCTATCAACTCATCAGGACCAGATTGGTGTTCCTATTGCCAGTTTTTGCCCCAAGGCAAAGATAAATACTGTTTTGTAGTATTTGGCAAATATATCAAATACAGCAGCTGAAGAGGGTAAATACAAACCAGACCTCCAAAATTTTCTTTATATGCACAGTCATACTTGTCAGGTTCAAACATTAATATTTTACTGCAAGCATTGAAGCAGCCCTCAGTGAGATGAAGACAGACAAATTTCCATCACATCAGAGGACTGGAACTGTGTATATATTTTAAAATCTTACAAATAAAAGAAATCATTCTTACACAATAAATAGAAACACATATCAAACAAAGATTTGAAAACAGCATAGTACTTTTTTTTTTTTACTGCTGTTTCTATCTTTCTATCTTTGACTTTGATGTTTTCCGTTCTGCAATTTTGTGTCAGTTGAGGCTAAGCAGCATCGCTTACATATTTAAAAATGAAATGCTTTGTACAAAAGCAAAACAATTGCTGCTCAGTTTAAGTTTTGCCAGCATGCCCACATGTCTACAAGGATGTGAAACAAGCAATCTCATAATCACCTGACTGTCTAAACTTTTATTCAAGCCTTCACCTTTAATTTATCTTCTTTCTGACATTGAACTTGCAATATTGCCTTTGCACTGTTAGCTTGACTAAGAGTAGAAGAGTAAATATACTTTCTCTACCATTCACATGCACACTCCAACAGATACATGAGGGACAAATCTTGTCCAACGATACTTGCAGACATGCAGATTAGAGCAGCCAGGGATCAAACCTTCAACCTTTCCGATTGGTAGGCAACCTGCATCGCTACCTGAGCCTGAACAGCACTGGTCAAAATTGGCCCAAATTGCAGATTTAGAATTTCTCCCATGAAAGTAATCACTTCATGCCTTAAAGTCTCTCTAAGTCTTTCCTTGACTTATTATTCATGGCTGTATAGATATGTAAATTAGTCTCTGCCTCACTATTTTGCTACTTGCCTGTATCCACAGCTTCTGTGTGCCTCAGGTGCCGTTTACACGAGACCGTTTTCATTTTGAAACGGTGTCGTTTTGATGCGTTTCGCCCTTCTGTTTACACGACAACAGAGTGAAAACGATGTGTTTCAGAAACGGGGTCCAGAGTGGAGCGTTTCAGAAACGCACCGGCTTGCGTTTTCGTGTAAACACTTGAAACCGGGGTGATTTGAAAACGCTCGACTCGCACATGCGCACTATGGTTGCGACGGCCAGTTTTTCGCGCACGCGCAAACTGATAAACAGTACTCGCGGATTCACGAGTGCTTCTTATGCTTTTCCTGTGTTTTTACCGTTTTGTAATTCAGCGTTGTGTGCAGCAGCGATCCAACCTCATCATCGGTCCACACAAAACCTCTCACATTGGCTGTTTTGTAAGTAATAAACAATTTGCCGCACTACCTACTGTGTCACTCCACGCATGCGCGTCTTGCGTAAACAAACTTTGCAAAGAGAAAACCAACGCCAGCTTGTGGCCTGGCATGGGAACTACATCGTTTTCATCGTTTCACATGTCCTCGTGTAAACGCGGATCGTTTCTGAAACGCCATCGTGTAAACGAAAGGCTGAAACGCATCAAAACGACACCGTTTCCAGTGAAAACGGCTTCGTGTAAACGGCACCTCACTCACAAGTTCTCTTTCTACACAAAGGGGAAAAGCGTTGGTCCACAGTGCATGCAAAATAAATAAATAATGCAGGGCTGAATTTGTAAATCAGGAAATTCCATAACAGAGAAAGTCGGCTGTTCATGCAGGTCAAGGCAGAGAAAAAGTCACTGAACACATGCAAAAATTTGCAGTGCCAGTAGCAAATCTGAAAATGTTAAACTGTCTTCACGAGCAAAGAATTTAGATGGATTAGCACTTGTTGGAAGGCTTTTATACAGAAACGTGTCATGTTGTCCTCAAATCGACTAACATTATTGTCACTCCACTCTTTGTGTCTGTTTCACTGTGACACGCACACAGAGTGGTGCAGAGGACACACCTGGTGAAACAGAGAGCAGAGGAGAGCAACAAAACAGCAGCAGACTTACACTGAGCTGAATGAATGAAGCGCACACAGCCAAAATAAATCTTAGGCTTTACTTCATTATGAAACAGCTACTAATGTGCTGTTAAGGCTAGATAAAGCTTTTTCCAATTCCTCACTCTGATAAATGAGTTATATTGATGAATTGATTCCTTAGGTTTGCTTTCTGAATCTGAGCTCATGTGGTCATTGGTACACTACAGCAACAAAGTTTAAAGGTATTTATATGATTATTTCTGTTCCTATATGTCTTCTAGCTTATAAAAACCGACGTGTTAATACACAACCAACTGATTCTCATCACAGTTCTCTATGAAACAAACAGTTCTCTTTAAAGCAGTTTATGAATGTAGATACTGTTCAACACATATTCTTTTCCTTTTCTTAAAATCACATTGATACCAACTGAAGAATGTACATGTAAAGTTCTGCTGATTGCCTTGTGCCTTTTAAAAATAATGCTCTTTTGTGTTATTGTTTTGCTCGAATAAAGTGCCTACTGTCAAACAGGAAATCAGTGTCATATGCTTTTGTCCAAACTGATTCAAGTGATTGGTTGTTGGTGCCAGATGGGCTGGTGTGAGTATTTCAGAAACAGTGGGTGCCACTTTTACCAAAATTGGAGACAAACAACTAAATTTTTCTTGAATTTTGTAAAAGAAAAGTAAAATGAACTGAGAATGTTATGATTTTTTTAATCAAAATATCACATTGGTTATTGTGAAGAAATTTAAAAATATATTCTGTTCATTTGGGATCCAAAATATCACAACTGATTGCCCGATTGTATTTGAAACACCTGGACCCAGTTTCTGAATGCTGTCCTGCCTGCCACTATGATTGGCTGCAGACAGTCTCAGACTTGGCACTGTAATTACATGTTTTTAACCATAATTACAGCACATGTTCACTGTGTTCTCTATTTCCCATTTTTCCTACAACTACTCCTTTTATAAAAACAAATGTGCTTTGAAACAATTTGTCTGGTTAAAAGGTTAATCCAGAACTAAGACTCACCTTTGTTCTGTGTCTTGATACAGGAATTTTATTACCTGGGGATATCCAGTAATTTGTAATAATTGCTGGCTCTCTCAGCAATTTTAACCCTCTGTGAATTCAAAATGTCTCCAGTTTGTCAGGTACAAATTCCAGCTCAAATTGCTGACCACAATTTCCTTAAGATGGTCTCTTGATAATACTAATCCTGAGTAAACTGAGCTCTTTGTAACTGCAGCTGTAATTTGGATTTTGGCAGGATGCTTCCATTTTCACTCAGTATAATACAGTATGGACATGGGTGAAACAAATGAACAAAGGAAAGTTTGGTTTTACTGTACAACTAAAGCTTCAACTAAAACTGCTGTACCTTAACATGGCAACTTACAGTATTTTGCAAATATCTTGAGCCGCCCCTCGTGTCTTATATTTTGCTAACAAAATGGGAAATATTTAAAATATTTAGCAATATTTAAAATGTGTGCAAACATACATGGAAAAACTATATAAACTGTATAAAGAGAAAAACAGAGTTTTGTATAATTCTAACAAGCTTGAAAGTCAGTATTTGGTATAACCACCTTTATTCTTCAAAGCAGTCTTTCTTAGGCAAGCTGTAATTTTTTTTTTTAAAGTAGTCCTCTCCAGGCGTCTTGAAGGACATTCAAAGCTCTTCTTTGGGTTCCTTTTCTTCTGTTCTCATGCCAGAGAAAGTGCAGTTACATTGTAACCATGGTTCTCTGAGTGGATAATTCTTTAAGACACTCAGCTTGCACAGGAACACCCCGCATCTTATCCATAAAACACCTGTGCTGGCATGAAATCACTGAGAGTTTGATCGGAACGTGTCTCAGAGGGGCCTTAGAGCTGAAGAGATAGTTTCTCACTCAGAGAACCAAGGTTACAATGTAACTGCATGTTGTCTACTGCATCGAGACTATCTCTCCACTCCATTACATATTCCATATCTACAGGGTAACCCTTTTTAAGACACCTCGAGAGGATACAATGCAGATTAATATCCCAACCACCACAGTGTAAGTAAACAAACTATTTACAAATGTACATATTTACATGCCAACCAGGTCAGGAGGGAAGCACCCCTCCATAAGCCCCTGAAGTGGCCATATCTTAGGTCAAGTTACCCATGCTCTGGACAGGAGAGGAATACCCAAAAATGTAAACACTCACTGAATGGCTTTGACAGGGGCCTGCCCAAAATCCCAGGGTAAAAGCAGACAAAGAGTGACTTTGATATACGTACTCTGTCAGGATCCAGACAGGGCACAGAGCACCCTCCTGGTCTAAGTCAAATCAAAATCAAATCAAAGTTTATTTGTCACATGCATGGTCACACAATAGCACAAGATATAAACAGAATAATTTAAAGAATGTAATCAAGATATGCTCAGAATATACATTAAGATAAAATGAAAGTAGAAAAATTAACAAAATATAGTCAAAGTAAAATATAAAATGTAACAAAATATATACACTAAAAATGTAATAAATAAATAAATATATATATATATATACACTCAAGTCATTAGTGGGAAGCCATCTTAGCTCAACAGAGTGGGACAGATAAAGCCTTTGGCAGAAATGCAGGGTTAGGCCTGAGGATAACCCCCGATCCTTTCTGGCAAAAACCTGCAGCCACCCTTGTGGACTGACAGAGCATGGTGCTCACTAATCCTCCAGTTGTTATGGCTTTCAGGAAAGCTGTTTTGAGGGAAGGCCATTTTAAATCACCATCCTCAAGGGGCTCAAAGCAGGGACACTGAAGAGAGCCCCTGACTAAATCCAAGTCCCTGTGAACTGTAAGCCTCTGGGCACCTTTAAGAAACCAGGAGATCAGAGATGATTCATCCTAATTGAGTGCCAAGTGACCAACACGAACTGCCTTGACTGCTGCCACCATACCTCGCAGAGTAACCACAGAGTTGTTCGCCTCCAGCTGTGGCTGCAGGAACTGCAGCATGGCCTGTGCTGTGGCCTAATGGGGGTCGAGCTGGTGAGCTGTACACCGGGAGGCAAATGGTTCCAGCCGTGGATGGTGTACAAGACTCCTGCGTACAAGAGGCCACCGGGATCATTCTCATCTCTTCAGCAGAAAATTGGCTGGAGGAGAACCCTAACCCTAACCCTAACCCTAACCCAGCCTCCAGGAGGAGTGAGACAAAAAAATTACCATTCTCTCTTATAATATAGATGAGGGCCGAGTGGTGGTTTAAGACTTTTGCACAGTGTTCTATAATGGACAAACACTGTTCAAAATCAATGAACAATAGATTATACAAATGTAAGCACTGAGGAATTGTGCCCAGTTGTTTTACTGTTTTGCAGTGACTCTAGATGATTTTAGTGAGTTTAAGTCAATTGTGAATGTTCCCTACAAATGTTTAACATCTTAGCTGTTTTTACTGGTCACTGATACCAAAATGTATCAATGTTTACTTGAGACAGGTTAAAAAATAGCTTGGTGTTTCTTGGAAGCTAACATTATGTAACATAAGCCACCTGAAATACCTAAAATATATGCTGTGCTGGGTTGAACTTTGATACCTTTGGTTTCTTATGTAATGCTTTTTTTTTCTTTTTTTTCTGACATTTTGTGGTAATTTTCTTCAGTGTTTTTTAAACCATACATCACTGAGCCGAGACCTTCAGTATGTATGTATGTACAGAGTTTAAAATCAAATAGTTTAAAAAGGACAGCAGGAAGCAGCAGAGATGCAGAGCAGGCCAAAACTGGAGGGATATCTTCCTGTCAAACTCAATGACAATTTCTTTGGGTCCATTTCTGTGTTTTGTCAAAGAAAGATGAAAACCAGCAGTATTGTGTCTCCGGACCAATGAACCAAATACACATCCAGTGGCCCTAATAAGATCAGCGTGTTCTTCCGTGTACTGCTCTGGGACTGTATGGGTCAAAAGTACCAAGGGAGCACATCACAAACGAAAGTTTCTTCTTAAGAATTAACCCATCAAAACCCTTAATATTTATATTTTTAAATTACTTCATTGGCTAAATATTCTGCTATGCATGCACTCCTTATCCTGCGGGTATGACTTTAGGCATCTCATTCCTGACTACCCTACCTTGAGGGAAAAAAAATAGAGATGTTCCCTCTACTTTCATCTCAGATGCAGGAAATGCCGATGATGCCCTTTGACCTGAATCAACAGTGCTGAGGAGCTTTACTAAGGAAAGTCTCTGTTATAAACTGCCTCATAAATTTAAAGTTGCTAAAGGAGGTGGTTGGGGGCGGGGGGGTGGGGGGCTCCTAGCCTGTACTTAGTGAGTACCAGTGAGTTCTCATTAACCTGAGAAGCAGAAAGGTGTTTTTTTCTTTGTGACATACACTTTTCATTTCAAGCACCAACACATGAGCGTCTTCTCTGCATGCTACATGAGGAAAGTATCCAGCATGGTTCCACACAGACCATCAGGGTTATGCAAGGACAGCCTCGATGACACAGCACCCTTGAGACAAACTGCATCAACATCTGAGCTTCACGTTCAGTTCACATCACCTCTTTGCGTAATGTCATGCTGATGTTTGAAGAGGTTTTAACATAAACCAGAACCATTCACTTCAAGCAGCCTGATGGAAGCCACAGAAAAAACAGTTAGCCCAAACTTTAGTTCGCACAACAAAACACTTACCAGGGAAAAGAAACTGATTAAATAACAAAGGCAGCTGATGGTGGACAAAGGGACAGTGTGTGCATCTTGGTAGATTAAAGGAAAGTTCACGTTCATAACCTGCAGAAGGGCTAAGAATGTGTGTAATTTAAGCACACCGCATGCATGCTCACACTGATGAGACAGCATCAGTGATAACTGACTCCAAGACTAATAAAGGCTGATCTGAAACTAAGGAAAGCACATATCTGACAGGAGGAGGACAGGGACTGCGCATGAGAGATGACTTATGAGTGCATTTTGCAGTCAAACATATTTGAATGCATTTATGAATGGAACTACAACTACGATAAATTATGATGCTACAACAAAACTGAAGCAGATGACTGTGGTTTGAATTTTTAGCCAGCGTAGGCCGCTTGTTATAAAATAGATATAATCATGACTCAGTTTTCTTAATCACGCTGTGTAAGAATGCAGTCAAGACAGTAGTCCCAGCTGTGCTGCAGGTCATGCAGTTGATGCTGTTTATTGTGGCTAGTTTTAACTTTAGCCAAAGGAACACAAAGATGATGTAACAAGTATCTCTCTGGATCCGAATGCTTCTTCATTTCCTTCGTTTCCTTGCACAAACATACATGGAAACACAGCATAGAGTTTGTACAGTTCTGTCATTTCTCTAAGTAGTTCTCCAGGCTTCTCTAAGGACATTCAAAGCTCTTCTTTGGATGGTGGCTGCCTTTTGTTCTGTTCTCTGTCATCATGATCCCACACTGTTTCAATAATGTTGAGGTCTGGGCTCTGGGGTGGCCAATCCATTACTGATAGTGTTCTATTGTATTTTTTTTTTCTCTCTCCAGCTTTACTTTTACTGAATTGACAGTGTGTTTGGGATCATTGTAACGCTGAAAAATGAAGCTGTTGCCAATAAGATGCTTTCCAGGTGGTTTTTCGTGGTGTGTCAAAATCCAGTGGTACTTTTCTGCATTCATAAATACATCAGCTTTGACAAGAACCTCAACACAACCAACCAGCCAGCCCCAAACTGTGACAGATGGTTCCATCAAATCAGTTGTCACTGATTTTGAGTCCAGTTCTTGTGTAATGTGGCATGCCTCAGCCTTTCCTCCCTGTTTCCCTTCCTTAAGAATGGCTTCTTCACAGCCACCCTTCCACTGAGACCATTTCTGATGAGATTTCAGTGAACAGTAGATGGATCAACTGAAGGGCAGATGCTGCTCTCGGGTACAAAAATACTGTTTAATGTCAAAGTGTATTATCTTTGGCATTTTTGGTTTCTTCACTTAAAGAAAGGGGAATAAATGATGCTTTTTACTGAAAGGCTGCTAGTAAATAAGCGCCTAAAGAGTTTAAAATAGGTTCTTTGCTATGTTGTCTTTCTGTTACCGCAACAATGCTTCATCCATTGAGTTAGATGCTTTTCTATCCTTCAATGATTCAAAGGTCAGTGTTACGCGTTTCAACAAATTAAAAGTAAAATAATCCTCTGAAAATGGTCAGGTACACGGACTGGACTGAAAATGAGAGAAAAAAAAACAGTCAATGCCCCCCCCCTCTCTATTCGGGCAGAAGGCTGCACAGTATCAGAGCCAGAACAACCAGGCTGAGAAATGGCTTCTTCCCAGAAGCTGTCAGCCTAATAAACTCCGCCACACACAGGAGACTTTTTCACGTATAAATACCCACACACCAGGGACTCGTTATGCCAAAATAACAAATTACCCACAGCAGACTCTTTCTCATGTGCAACAACACTGAATATTTATAGTTATACTCATTTGAATCAATATTCTCTTGCACTCCAACACATTCTACTTTTTATCTTATTTATATGTTTGCCAGCTTGGTTTTTATTTAGCTTTTATTTTTAAATTGATTTATTGATTTTGGTTTTTTTTCTTCTTTTAGTACTGTTTCACCAGGATCTCACTACTTAGTTTCATTCCCTCTCCTGCTACCTCATGCTTTAGAATAACAATGAAAACCCCTGGAAATAGATTTCAAGTAATGCATCATTGGAGGAATGGCCACGCTGAGTGACATTTGGGTGTCATTTAATCTTGTTTGGTGTTCAGTGGCATCATGGGCACATTGCTCAAAAGCTGTCCACCATATTGGATGTGATACAAGCACCAGCTGCTATGGGAAAATGTGTATTCACAGGTGAACCAAATTACACTGACAAGACAAGGGGAAGCAAAACAGAACACAACACACAGGGACCAGACGACTATCAAAATAAAACAGGAAGTCAAACGAGGGAACAAAGACGCAGACTAGACACTGTACACCAGGAAAACACAAGGAACTAGAAGTTAAAACAAAAAAAAGCATAAACCAAAAACACTGGGTCATAAGGACCCAGGAGGATGCTAGGGATAGGATGAGATGGAGGCACTTGTGTAGTGACCCCTAAAGGGAGCAACAAAATAAAAAAAAAAAAGAATACTTGTAAAGTTGTTACTGGCCTTTCTTCTAGTTACATCTATGTGCAACCTGAACTTACTTTTATTAGAATTTCTTTTCCTTCACAGCATTATTTTTTGTTGTGGGTGTTGTTTTGTTTTGTTTTGTTTTTTTACATATTGAATGGTGTTGTTTCACCTCATGAAGCACAGATTATTACAAAATACTTACAATTACGATGCAAAAAAATGCATTATGTATGGATACATGTATTGTTTTTTTTTTTGTTTTATTGGTTTTTTTTTTGTAGTGTACAACAGGATTTGCACAAAGCTTTGATAAAACCTCATAATGTCAAGTAGAATTTTAACAGAGCTGTGGGGGAAAACAAAAAAGAAAAACATCATCATCACCATCATCATCATCGTCATCATCACAATCACTGTGACCACAACCAAGATGACCACAAATCACTGTTAAGCTTAGATATTGTTTGTTATTATTATGTTAAGTTGGATTAAGACTGTTACAGTTAACAAAAACTAAACTAAGACTAGATGTGAAAAATATTTTAGGTAAATGAAAAAAAAAAGATGAATTGAAAAGATTTTGTGACCTTAACTAAATGAAAAATAAAATACAATAACATATAAGAATTATCCCTATTTTTAGTCTTTGTCGGGCTGGTGAAATATGTCAACATAATTTGCCTCATGAGGTTTTGATGTCCCTTTACTAAGACTGGATTTTTACATAACTGTGAGTCAACTGCCTGCACAAAGTGCTGTGTTTGTATTGTAATATCTATCCCAATTTTCTTAAATCTTGCCCCTGACAAACAGCCTGCATATAATAATAATGAAAAATACTAAAACTAACACTGAAACTAATGAAAACTAAACTAAAACTAAACATTTTCTCACTAGACTAAACTGAAACAAGAAAACCCGACCTGGAAAAACAAAATTGAATTAAATAACTAAAACTAAAACCAGGACAAAAATATAACAACTCTGTATGGTACCATATTATCCGAACAGAGCACTTTGCTCTCAGACTGCAGGCTTACTTAGTATTTTACGTAGTATTTTAAACAGTATTTACCTCAAGCACAATTTACACCTTTAACCCCAGTTGTGCTGGCAGCTTGTACAACTGCTACTATAAAAGTGTATTATTTAAGTCATTTTACACACTGAATTAGTCTCTTGCAGTGATACACTGATCGGATGTTTTGTAGCCTCTGGGCTTCTACTCATATTTCATCAAATAGAACAGCTGGGTTGAGGCGGCACAAGCCGGCATCGATTTGTTTTAAGAGCTCACGGGGAGCAAATTCAACATAGAACGGGAGGCTGAGCCTTCAGCTTCAGCTCCTGTGGAAGCAGCTTCTAGTTTGGGCTCAGGAGACAGACATCCTCTCTACTTTTAAGATTAGACTCCAAACATTGCTTTTTGATAAAGCTTATAGTTAGTGCTGGATCAGGCCTGCCTGAATCATCCCTTGGGCTGCTATAGTCTCATGGTCAGCATTTCTCCTCCCTTTGCCTCTTTTCACTACTGTTGCATTTATATGGCACTACTGCATGTCATTAACTTTTCTTGTCAAAGCTATGAACTGTTTTGTTCGTTGTCTCTCTGGGCTCTCATTCCTTTTTTCCCCTCTCTTCTCTGTCCACTCTTTCCTTTGTTTTTGTGCCAGTTTCAACTAACAAAAATGCTTTTACTTGTACAGTGACAGCTATACAAGTTACTCCAGAGAGCAAACACGCTTTTTGATTAATGGAGACACTGGTCATATTAAACACTTATCTGCTTTTCTCTGACCTGCTGTGTTTGCATAGGAGCACTAACAAAAGACCTATTAGTTTTTTTAACCTGCCCCCATCCATAGAGTACCACCCTTCCTGACACACACGCACACACAGGCCCACATACACTGTGCAGTCACCTACTTACTGTTATCTTCATATCAGCATTCGCCTCATACCGGACCCGCTTTCCCTCCATCTTCCTCGTCGCACATACACATGCACGCACGTACACACACATCCATCATAACGCTGCCGCGCTCCCTTCATATCAGCAGTGCTGCCGTTCTCTCCATGTCGCCTGTATTATTGCCCAACATACACTCTGTTTTCCTAAGAGCCAGCCAGGAAATGAGTTTTATAAAGCTGGAAAGCAGACATGCACAACCTTATACATGCACACAGACACACACAGAAAATCCCAAACATCCTGAAGAGACTAAGTGGGGCCATGCAAGCGCTCAACCTGACACACACACACACTTTTTTTTTTGGAAGAACAATACTACTGCTTCAACCCCACTGCCCCGACTACCGGCCATTGGAAATGGGAATTTCAGAATCAGTGGGAGTGGTGCTATCAGAATACCTTACAGGGCACCTAAACAATGCAGTTATTCCTGCATCAGAGCAACAAACATTATTAAGCCTTTGATAAGGCCTTTAAAGCAGCCCTCTTTGGCACACAAAGGGTTTGTCACAGGAAGCTGGAGGAAACAGCCCACAGAGAATGAGGAAAATAAAAAGGTGTGTGGCTCTGAGATGTTGCTTTTTCACACACAGTTGATGTTTTTGATATTTTTATAACTATGAGAACAAACTTTATAGTATCACCAGACCCTTCATTAGTTCAGTAGTTAGCTGCTAGTACAGAATTGGGCCCCCGTTTGCCTTCAGAACTGCCTTAATCATTCGTGGCACGGATTCAACGAGGTGCTGGAAGCATTCCTCAGAGATTTTGGTCCATATTGGCATGATAGCATCACACAGCTGCTGCAGATTTGTTGGCTGCACATCCGTAATGAAAATCTCCCCTTCCTCCACATCCCAAAGATGCTCTATTGGGTTGAGATTTGGTGACTCTGGAGACCATTTGAGCACAGTGAATTAATTGTCAGGTTCAAGAAACCAGTTTGAGCTTTGTGACAAGGTGCATTATCCTACTGGAAGCAGCAATCGGAAGATGGCTACACAGTGGTCATGAAGGGAAGGACATGGTCAGCAACAATACTCAGGTAGGCTGTGGTGTTTAAATGATGCTGAGTTAGTACCAAGGGGTACTAAGTTTGCCAAGAAAATATGCCCCACACCATTACACCATCAGCAGTCTAAACCATTGATACAAGGCAGAATGAATCCATGCCTTCATGATTTTTATGCCTAATTCTGACCTTTCTGTCTGAATGCCACAGCAGAAATCAAGATTTGTCAGACCAGGTGACATTTTTCCAATCTTCTGTTGTCTAATATTGGTGAGCCAGTGTGAACTGTAACCTCAGTTTCCTTTTCTTAGCTGACAGGAGTGGCACCTGCTGAGGTCTTCTGTTGCTGGAGCCCATCTGCTTCAAGGTTCCATATGTTTTGATTTCAGAGATGCTCTTCTGCATCCCTTGTTTGCAGCGAGTAGTTATTTGAGTTACTGTCGCGTTCGCATCAGCTCGACGTAGTCTGGCCGTTCTCCTTGGATCTCTGCTCTTTTCACCCAGAGAACAGCCACTCACTGGATATTTTCTCTTTTTCAGACCATTCTCTGTAAACCCCAGAGATGATTGTGTGGGAAAATCCCATCAGATCAGTAGTTTCTGAAATACTCAAACCAGCCCATCTGGCATGAGTAACCACATTCAAAGTCATTTAAATCTCATTTCTTCCCTGTTCTGATGATCAGTTTGAACTTCAGCAGGTTGTCGTAACCATGTCTACATACCAAAACGCACTGAGTTGCTGTCATGTGATTGGCTGATTAGATATTTGCATTCATGAGCTGTTGAAAAGCTGTAACTAATATGTACTTTATTGTTTGGCTGCTAAATGTTACATTGTTTCATTTTTTCCTTTTTTGCAAACTTCACACTGACGAGAGCATTAAAGGTTACCGTATTTTCCGGAGTATAAGTCGCACTTTTTTTCATAGTTTGGCTGGGGGTGCGACCTATACTCCGGAGCGACGTATATGTGACATTTATAACACATGAACCAAAATACTCCAGCCACTTGACATCTCCGTGAACTGCAGCTTTAAGGCAGTCTTGCGTAACCTGTGGGCGCAGTGGATGATGGATGGAGAGCACAGCTTAACGGCAACTGGGAGAATGCGCCACCCAACTTTCCTGGAAGTCATTGGATGGATCAAGAAAACATGGGCTTCAGTGACAAACCATCCTGTTGGGATTCAGAAAGGCTGGAATAATTGGAACTGCAGCTGACGACGAGTCTGACTAACGCGACACAGAAGAGGAAGCGGCGCTTCGTCTACGGAGTGTACGGAATTGTTTAGAAGTGACACCGAGGATGAAGAATTCAATGGATTTATGGTTTGGTTTTATCTGAATAACTGTTAATGTTACGTTAACATACCGAACACGTGTTCGTTGTGCGTCATGTAGCTGAATGTGCTACGTTAGCGTAACGTAGGCGTAACCGTGTTCGTCCTGTTCTTTAATCCATTATTATTTTAAATTGCCGTTCAAGATGGAATTTCTGCTCTGGGTCTCGGATTCTATCAACCCCCCCCCCCCCCCCCCCCCCCCCCCCCCTTCCAAAAAAAAGTGCGACTTATAGTCCAGTGCGACCTATATATGTTTTTTTCTTCTTTATTATGCATTTTTTGGCTGGTGCGACCTATACTCCGGAGCGACGTATAGTCCGAAAAATACGGTAACTGAAACAGTAAACTTTCAACCTAACCAAAACCAAAACAACCAGCTTGAAGACATTAAAGCTTTAAGACATCTCTTAAATGTTACTAGAATCAGATAGAAGTGTACTGAGGGTGCTTTCAATCACTGTGGTCCTGTTCTGTGGAACAAGCTGCCTGCTGACCTGAGATCAATTACATCTGTGCCGACATTCAGAAACAGACTCAGAACTTTCAGGTTCATGCAAGCCTACGCTCAATAGTTTTGTGTGTGTGTGTGTGTGTGTGTGTGTGTGTGTGTGTGTGCGTGTGTTCTATAGAGTTGAACTGCACAATAATGATTCTTTCGTAGCAGCTACTCTCATGTGACATAAAATGATTGATGGTTGGTATAAAAATATAAGTTTTGAATATGAATTGCAGCTTTAGATGTTGACACCTGAAAGCTGAGCAGAAAGGACCTTCTACAAATTAAGCCAAGAATGCAATACCACTAGCAGACCCAAGCTTAACTGGTAAACAAGTAGTTTGAACTGTTCCTGAACTTAAGTTAAAGCCAAGAAAGGGTGTCAAACTTTTTATTCCCCATGAAGCTCCCTAAGAAGTTTTTGGGAATGTGCAGTACTGGGAGCACCTCAGAATTACGAGCCTGTGTGATAATATTTTAAAACGAATCTGCCTCAAGCACAATTTACACCTTTAACCGCAGGCTGTGCTGGCAGCTGGTGCAACTGCTACCATAAAAGTGTATTATTTTACTGATATTTACACACCGATTTAGTCTCTTGCAGTGATACATTGATCAGCTATTTTGTAGCCTCTGGGCTTCTGCTCATAGTTCATCAAATGGAACAGCTGGGCTGAGACGGCACGAGCCGGCGTCTCTTTATTTTAAGAGCTCACGGGGAGCAAACTCCTCATTAGAATCACAGTTTAAAGAGGTGAAAAAAGTTTGAGTGGATCCAGAGAAGTGGGAAATGGAAAGAAAACCTCCACACAGCCAACACATACTCTGGAAGTAATCGAAATTGTACCGGCACCACACGAGTTTCTACTCTCTCCTGTGGTTTTATTGAACCCCATACACATCACGTATTCTTTAGTCTCGAGGGCTTGTGTCAAGCCATCATGTGATAACCTCCCTGACAAAGCCAGGAAATAGACCTATGGTTGCAATCATGTTGGTTTTTATCCAGCCTGTTGTTCCAGTGCTAAACAGTGTTGTAATTTTCCTTTCTGGACACTGGAAAGTAGATTGAGGTCACTGAAAGCAACAGAGTCAATTTATGTCCCTGGGCTACAATATTTTCCAGTTTGTGCAAAAAAAACGGCACTTTGTGTAACTTTGTGAAACTCATACCAGACTTTTAGCAGGCTCAACCACATCTATTCTTCTGTAAGTATTTATATCCAAATCCCAGATTGTCGGTATTACCTTTTGTTTTGCCCACTTAAAAACTGATATGACCATTATAAAAACAAGAAAACTCATCTAATGTCAACTTTGGTCATCTTTGAGGTAATTCTTTGAGGATGTGACAATCTGTTTTGATACGCATTTTATTTAGAATTTAATTTGTTTCATACAGTTCATGTTTAGAAATCCCTAAATTCTATTGTTTATAATGGAAAGTTGCTCATCTTACCAGAAATGGCTTGAACACACCATAATCTTCTGTCTGAACTGACCCCAGGTTTTTTTTTGTTTTGTTTTTTCTTTAATTTAATAACCATCTCACACATGTACAAATTTCCGACAAGCTTGAAGGTGTCAGTTTTGGAGCAGGGGCTTCTTCTTTGGTCAGCACCTTCTCAATGTAAAACTGGCTACACTGTGGATAGTGACACTGGCTCTCTAGCTGTTTTGAGTTCATGGCAGGGATTGAGCCTTGGTGGCTCTCAGATTGTTCCCGAACATCCTAACCAGTTTCCTCCAGCAAATGTTACTTGCTGAGCATTCCTTTTGAAAATACTCTCTCATCTTTCTCTAAGTAGATAGATGCTTAAGTACTGCAACCCCAACTTTACGTCTGCACCGCATCACTGAGATGAGAATGAAAAGGGATGTGCTGAACTGGAGATTCAAATATTACTGCCCTCATTCAGTTTAAAGTTTTCAAATCAAATATTGGATCAATACATGATGATTTGCTTGCAAAACAAACTCAGTAATACTAATTTTGTATTTGTGAAATGTTGCTTGAAAATACTGTAGTGCAGGCTAAACAGTACTGTGGTGAAGCTTACAGTGATGTACTTCATGCTGGACTGGTGCAGGTTACATCAATTTATATTTAAGTGATGATAGATTTTGTCATATGTACTAGCTTTATAGTATCTAGGGGAAAATCAGCCATCCAGCTCATAAAATATCTGCTTATAACTTGTTGAATTTGGCCAGGTTAAAATCCACAAAGAGCAGCAGCACAGGTCAGCTGATCGCAGCCTCAGAAAACAAATGATTATGTGACTTATTTCTAAGTAATTCATTTCCCCCATGCTGCACTGCCACAGCCAATCATAGGGTTCCCCCACCTGCCAAATCCCACTTTGACCCGTGGTTACAGCCAGTGTTTTTAAATACAACCTATGGGTTTTCTTGCTTTAGTCCGTCAAACTGAGCTAGCGCACATTAACACAATCTCTAAAAATAATAGCAATAATAATTGCAATATAATGATAATAATAATAGGCAAAATAGCCTAAAACCTGTTAAAGATAAGAGGGAAGTTTGATCTGTTATAACAGAGTCGTCAGCAAGTAAAACTTTATTTAGAAGTAAGTATTTTTAGCATTATTATGAAGGCAAATTCAGAATTGTGCAACGCAATCTTAGGTTGTACTTTAAATCACTGAATGCCTTAAGTTGTAACATGACAGCATTACTTATTTTATTAAAATGAGCATACTGATTACTTTAGCCTGACACAAATGAGGACCAAAAGAGGTTTGACTCAATCTGCCAAATGCTGATGAGCGACCAGTCCTGCCAAGAGTCTGGAAGTTTCTGATGTGAAAAAAAATGTGCTTTCACTGCTTGTTATTTATTTACTTTTTTTATAGTTACATGACAGAAATATGGCAGGGTTTGATGCTTTTGCATCCTATAAATCAGGAGGTTTAGCTGAATGTTTGGCCAGAGTTCAGCATGACATATTGGCTGTAACGTTTTACACAATGTGACCAGAAAAAAAACAAACAAAAAAAACAAGTATCTGCGCCGTGTAACACAATCGAGAGCAATATACCTTTTTTTTTATTTCATTAAAACTGTTAGATGTTGATTTAGTATTATAGCAATTCTTAGATTAAATTATAGGTCAGCTTTTCATGCCTTCACATAGACATTGCTTGGTTGAAACAAGCAGGATGGTGCAGTAAGTGCTACATAAAAACTGTGTGTTTAAAATATGTCTGTGTGCACGTCTGTTGTGGAGACGGGGTGCCTGCTTGGCTGTTCATATGTGAGAAGTGCTGTATTTGACTAAAACAAATCTCATTTGTTCATTATTAGTTTTATATTTATCTATTTACTTACTTATAATGTGAAGAGAACAATCCATCCAATCTCTTCTGCTTATCCTGTTCAGGGTCAAGGGGGGGGGTTTAGCCTATTCCAGCTGACGCAGGGCGAGAGGCAGGGTACATCCTGGACAGGTCACCAGTCTGTCACAGGACCAACACAGAGAGACAGACAACCATTCACACCTATGGGCAATTTAGAATCAGCAATTAACCTAACCCCAGTATGTATTTGGACTGTGGGAGGAAACCCACACAGATACAGGTAGAACATGCAAACGCCACACAGCGAGAGGCCCGGGCCAAGGTGGAATCGAACTCAGGCCTTCTAGATGTCATTCTAGTGAGGTAGTGGTGCTAACCACCACACCACCGTGCTGCCTGAAGAGAAAAATGTTTCAGGCTAATTTACCTCAAAATTAGGAGCCTATGTGTGGTTTTCCATTATACACGTCTCATCTGTTTATTTACTGCAGCAAATATTTTAATTTATTTAAATATGTTTGGCATCTCATTACTCCCTCTGATAACTGCGCGCTGCTGCAGCATCTGTTTGCATAACTTAGTTCTGAAGTTTTCCCAGATTTCAGCTCCAAAAACAACCAGTGGCCTTTATTTGTGCCAGAATCCGTCACGCCTGCCACTCATTTAATGAACAATGCCACTGTGACTAATCCACTCAACTACTGTGGCACTTCTTTATAAACATTTTCATATTGTAGTAACTCTCCATCAAAAGATGTTTTCTCCAGTCTGGCTGGAAGTCTATGCAGTACAACTTCTTTTGCATTGCATATTGTTTTAAAAATATTTTTTCTTGATTTTTTTTTTTCAGTCTTTCTATAATGTGAGACAGATTTGCACTGCAGTAACTCCCAGTCAAGTTTATTTTCATACCGTACCCTATGGTACAGAAACTTTACATGCTCCCCACACACTGAGCCCAGTCCCAGCCTGGACATTATTTAGCCTTTCCAAAACACTCTGCAGATGTGTTTTACTAACCTGAAGTCCCAGTGATATTTGATGGATGATTATTCTAGCAGTTATTGATTCAAAGAGGCTGCATGGCTTTTTAACAGCAGTCCTGCAAAGTCATATCCATAAATCTCCACATAAACAGGAGCTTCTATTACATTCATCCATTGAATTATTTTATTTCGTTTTGTTTTGGCTTACCTCATAGAGTAAGGTCAAAACCTTATAATATTGTAAAGAGAAACCCCTTGAGCAAGCAGTTGGTTATGGAAGACTAAAGATGCCAAAATCTGAAATGAAGTGAATCAATACTAAATGAATTTAAAAAAAAGAAATATTCAAAATAAATGTAGGTAATAATTAGTGTGTGAAAAAAAATGTATATTTCTGTTTTAATGTGTGTGTGTTTTATTATAAGTATACATAAGCAATGTATAGAAATAGAAAAATTAAAGAAAATACAAAAAATAAATCCTTTTAAGGAAATCCATCCACTTATCTTGTTCAGGGTCACAGGGGGGTGGAGCCTATCCCAGGCTAACATAGGGCGAGAGGCAGGGTACACCCTGTACAGGTCGCCAGCCTGTCGCAGGGCCAACACAGAGAGACAGACAACCATTCACACCTATAAGCAATTTAGAATCAGCAATTAACCTAACCCCAGTATGTATTTGGACTGTGGGAGGAAGCTGGAGTACCCAGAAGAAACCCACGCAGACACAGGGAGAACATGCAAACGCCACACAGGTAGACCCAGGCGGATTCAAACACAGACCTTCTTGCTGTGAGGCAACAGTGCTAACCACCACACCACCGTGCTGCCCAGCTTTTCAATAGAAAAATAAATATTTTAATTTAAAGAAAAGGAATTTATTTATAAACACAATAGGAAAATGAAAATATTGGGAGACTTACAAAAGCTAAAACAGAAATTTTAATTTTCTCATACAATACCGTGCAAAAGTCTTGAGCCACCCGTTGTTTCTTTATATTTTGTTAGGAAATTGGGGAATAGGTTCAGGGATTCACTGAAACATGCAAACATACACAGAAATACAGTATATAAGGCAAAAAGTGAGTTTGTACAATTCTAAAGAGCTTGAAAGTCAAT